>NC_058404.1:88714180-88804893 GCF_002201575.2 Neomonachus schauinslandi
AAAGAAAGAAAGAAAGAAAGAAAGAAAGAAAGAAAGAAAGAAAGAAAAAAAAAAAAGGATGAAAGAAAGAAAGAGCATTTGATAAGGAAGATTCAGAAGATTAATGGTTTCTCTGAGAAAAACTGGAAGAGCCAGACTAAAAACCATCAATTTGAAGACTTTGGGGAATCACTGAGACATTTTGGAAGCACAAGGTTGAAAGAAGAGTGGATGATTGCCAAGGCTGACGGGGCGGTGTTGACTCTCAAAGTCATTTCTGAGACTCTTCATTGATGACCTGAATGTACTCCCAGGGGCATCTTCCACTGGCGTCCCTGGAAACACAAACAAAACTTGAGCACCTGCTGTATGCTCACTGATTCTCAGGGCCACCCTGCGACATGGAAATTACTGTCCCCATGTTACAGAAGAGGGAAAGGGAGGTTTGCAGAGATTATGATACTTACTGAAGGCCACACAGCTTTGGAGTCCTGGAACCTGAATTCAAACCCAGTTCTCTCCAACTTTAAAGCCTGGGCTCGCTCTACTACAACACAGACCTTCTACTGACGTGGGAATGTTCTGTGATCCAAATATCCCCACTGACTGTTCTAGGCCAAGACATGTTCTCTGGAGGCAGGTGGAGATATGTCTGGATAGGCTGTGTGGGATGACAACAGGACAAGAGCATTACTTCTGCTCTGGGACAGTGGCTTCAGCTCAAGGGCAGGAAATCAGAAGTCTTAGGCATGAACAATGGATAATCTCAGTGACTGAGAGAGGTCCACCCACCAATGAGAGAGGAGATCATGCTTTAGGTCATGAAGGGAATGTGACTTCTTGCTATGACACTGTGAGGACACCTTAGGCTGTTGGGCCAGGAATAACTCAATGTGTCAGCTTTATGACACAGAGAGGGATTTACTCTTGTCCCTTGCTGTGTCCCCAAAGTCCAACTCTATGGGGGTGACACAATGGGTAGTCAAGAAATTTTTAATCATCAAATGAAGAATGAATTAATTAATGAATGAATGAGGAGCCTAAGGGCAGTGGAAAATTTAGATTTAATGTGACATAAAAAATTCTTAATGAAATTAGTTACCCAGAGACACACACATAAGGAAATGAAGAAAAGTTCATTTCTCATTATTCCTTCTGTGGAAAGTTCTGGTGAGTGTTTGAAAGAACTCCTAATGTCTGCACAAATAACTAATGATGGCCACTGTGAGGTCTCCAATCCAGGGAGGGCCAGCACATGGCTTTAGTGAGCACCCAAAGATGGAAGCACATAGTTTAGGGAGAGGATTCAGAGTTTAACTGAATTTCTCTGCATTTCAGAGGAATAAGAAGCTAGGCCCTGGAAAGAGAGAGGCAGCACTGGGTCTGAATAGAGGTAGCTGGGGCATAGAAATACAGAAGGGGGGGGCGCCTGGGTGGCTCAGTTGGTTAAGCGACTGCCTTCGGCTCAGGTCATGATCCTGGAGTCCCTGGATCGAGTCCCTGGATCGAGTCCCTGGATCGAGTCCCGCATCGGGCTCCCTGCTCGGCAGGGAGTCTGCTTCTCCCTCTGACCCTCCCCCCTCTCATGTGCTTGCTCTCTCTCATTCTCTCTCTCTCAAATAAATAAATAAAATCTTTAAAAAAAAAAGAAATACAGAAGGGGGATTATTAAGTGATTTTCCTATGAGATATGTCGTATAAAACCCATCTATTTTCCTCAAAAAAAAAAAAAAGATGAAAAGGACATACGATATAAGCAATGAATAGATAAATAAAAATACACCTGAGTATTTAGACTGAAAGAGCTCACCAAAATCCAGGGAGTATTTAGTGGAATGCAGCTGGTTCCAGGCATTTATTTGTATTTGTGTGTTAAAACATATGTCTTATATACTGGCATATGATTATAAGAGCATGGTGTAATATGTATGATTATATACTGGCTATAAACAGCCTATTAAATTATCAATATAGCAAGAGGTAGGGGTGAATGATATGGGTGAGAATGAGAAGGAGAAGTGAAAGAGTCAATGAAATCAGAGATAAGATGGAGCTGCCACTAAATAATCATGATTAAATGCTTCATACATTAGAAATAGCATCAGTCTTAATTGTTTACACAATGTTTTAAATTAACCGGATGTAAAAACATTCTAATCAAAGGCTCAAATTATGGAGCCAACCTATCTATATTAAAATCTCAGATCCAGCACTTACTAAGGTATATAACTTTAGACAAATTACATAAACCCCTATTCATTGATTTCCTTATTTGTAAAATATGATATAGGACCAGCTTCAGAGGACTGTACTGAGATTCACTACATGAAAAGATCATAGAACAATACCTGGTAAATAGTAGGTTTTCAATAAATGAAGATTGCTCTTATTATCATTGCTGTTGTGTTTACATATCCAGTGTCACGATTCTTTTTTTTTTTTTAAGATTTTATTTATTTATTTGAGAGAGAGAATGAGAGACAGAGAGCACGAGAGGGAAGAGGGCAGAGGGAGAAGCACACCCCCTGCTGAGCAGGGAGCCCAATGCGGGACTCCATCCCGGGACTCCAGGATCATGACCTGAGCCGAAGGCAGTCGCTTAACCAACTGAGCCACCCAGGCGCCCTCCAGTGTCATGATTCTTGTGTAGGAGAATGTTCATAGTATGAAAGCCATTTTGTTTTGCTCTATTTCACTTTGTTTCAAAATAGTGCCTCGACTTTATTACACAAAGTGTAAGTTGTTTGTTTTGTTTTATAATTTATAATTTCCTTATTTTTATAGTTCTGAAAAAAGAAGAAAAAGCTTTCTTTCTATATCATAACAAACTATATCTTACTTATTCAGTTTATATATAATATATTTTTATTCAGTTTATATAGGATAAAGACAAAAATAAATAATATATATGATAAAGACAACCACATTATGCCACATACATAGCATTTGTCCAAATACTCCACTTTTTCTTCTATCACAATAGAAACTGTCTCTATTTTTGACTTTGGTTAAGCATTTAATTTTACACTGGATGACTTATTCTCAAACTCATATAAAGTTATTACTCAGACAATTAACCCTTGTTTTTTTGCATTGTCTAGCTTTCCTTCTCTATTATTTCACTGAGGTTGTAAACATTCTGTTGTTTTCATCATTAAACAAAATGCAAAACAAAACAAAATCTTTTTTCTTGACCTAGCTACCTTCACATTTCTTTATCTTAATAATGGACTCTGAGAAACAAACTGAGGGTTCTAGAGGGGAGGGGAGTGGAGGGATGGGTTAGCCTGGGGATGGGTATTAAAAAGGGCATGTACTGCATGGAGCACTGTGTGCTTTATGCAAAAAATGAATCATGGAACACTACATCAAAAACTAATGATGTACTGTATGGTGATTAACATAATAAAATAAAAAAATAATATAACCCTGTGAAAGAACAGTCTATATTTGTTAACTTCAATTCTTGTCTTATAATTTCCTGTTAAATTTTTGCAAAACTACTCCAATTGAACAGCTCTAGCCAAAGATTCCTCTATACCAACATGCATTCCTATGCAATATAACTTGAGTATTCCCAACATCCATCCATTTCCCAGCTCCTTGTGACTGATGTGCTTCCTAAAGCATCTGCTTTTGGCTTTGGGACTATGTAATAGGGGAAGACCGGGAAGACAATAAGTAAACTGTTGGTGGAGACTGAAGGAGGTGTGAGGAAACTGACATATAAAAAATATAAAGTGGACAACATATTTATAAATATAGAAATTACTAGCTTTCACTGATCTTGCTGCTTCTTTCAATTTCAGTTCATCTTAGACCCTAGCCCTCAAGAAGCTACAGGATGGCTGTATCCGTTCTAGTACTTTTCTGCAGTGTTCTGTTTCCTCAAGAGCAGATTTCAGGATCTTGCTTCTGGGTAGCTCCTCATCTCTGGCAGTTGTGTTTTCTTTCAAATAGACTAGGTAGAATGTCTACATTCGTATCTTTTCACCACCTTTTCCAGAAGAGAGGCTGAGCTTTGGAAAACTACATACCATTCATGTTTGCTCAATATTTTCTTTGCAGGAGGGACAATAATGGTACACGGGGTTGTACAGTAAAATGAAAAGAGGACTTGAGTGAGCATATTAGTAGTGAGCTTGGGACAGTTGAGTCACTGGAGAAAGAACCAAGGAAAAGCAAATGAAGCTATGAAGTAACATCTGAAATAACCATATCACATTAAATCTACCAGTAATTTTATACCTTATAATGACATGCAATATTAGTATTTTGGAATCCTTAAAACTGGTGACTGGCCTTGAAAGATGGCCAGAGATTTCTGAGTAAATGTAGGGAAGACAAGCAGAATCTTAGATCCTTGATGGTAAGTTCCTTGAGGGCAGACAGTATCTTATTTATCTCTGTGTTCCCAACACCAATCAAACTTCTTGCATATGGATATGGATAAATGCATGTTAAAAGTCATCAATCTTTATGTAAAAATAAACAGGAAAGCGGGAATTCTTAGATATATTTTATAAATAGTAAATAATGTAGTTTGGTTGGAGTCTAAGTGATATGAAGGTCAAGGGGCCAAGCTTGAAAGGGAGTAAAACCCTTGTTATTGTGTTAATATCTTCTCACTGCATAACATCAGTAGAAGACAAGCATTATGTCAGAGTCTTTCAGAGATAATTTTCTCGACATAGAGATGTCAGCTTTGTAATAGAGAGTGTGCATATTTAGGGAATTGATAGACTTTTAAGCATGTCCTAGTTCATACCATACCACGTAGGCAATTTTATTTTGAGACTATGAATAAGGCCATATTTTCCTGTACAAATAATTTGAAGGTAGTTTACTTGAGGAACATTTTGTTTTAATTATTATAGTAGTCTTAAATACATTCATGAAAAGGAAACGGGAAATTTATTTTTTGGGATCCTTGCTAATCAATATTACAAACTATTTTGGGTATATATGAATAGGTGATTTGATTTAACTAACATGTCTACCAACATGTAATATAGTTTCCCATTCTGGTTAGGAACAAATTACTTAAACTGAGATGTTGCCTTCGGAAAGAGCCATTATCTATTGATCAAAAGAAAGCTCCTTTTTCATTGTGGGTTGCTGGCACGCTGAGGAAGAAGGGAATTTTGGAACTACTTGGCACAGCTGCATAAGGCATTAATAGCAGCAGCAATAGACTAGGGTGGCAGGTGCAACTGGCTAGAAATTGGGAAAGACATGCTGTGCTGTTTGCAGAAAAAGATTCAGTCCTTACCCTTATCCATTGTGGAGACAAACTAGATCTGCTGCAAATTAATAGGCAAAGGCTAGAAATTGGATATAGTTCAGAAAAGGTTGGAGAGACAGTGAATTCAAAAATCAAAGCAAGGAACAGGAAGTTACTGGGAAACTGAGCTGAATTTCTATAGGCTTTGAGGGAAGAAATGGGTGTTTGTCCTTTGCAGTGTTAAATCTCCTGTAAGAAAGTTTCAGCTGTTTAAAGATTATTAAATGACTATTAAGAAAGATGTATTTGCTTTTCTTATGTACTTGACATCTAACTATAAACCTGGGTTGAGAACATAGTTAAAAAGAGGTACATTTAATCTCTGAAATATTCTAATTGGAATATTAGAGCTCTTGGTAAGGAAAGAAAGGAAGAAAAGGAAGGGAGGAGGGAAGGAAGGAAGGAAGGAAGGCAGGAAGGAAGGAAGGAAGGATAGGAGGGAGGGAGGGTAGGAGGGAGGAAGGAAGAATGGGACAAATATTTTTTCTTTAGAAGCTTAGGCCAGTGTATTCTTCTCTGCTGTGGCAAGTAATAATAATACTGAATTGACTCCTAAATTCCCCAGTTTTTATTCTCTTCAAGTAAAGCAATTATTTTTATGTAAATATATGTTTGTGTATGAGAGTAAAAGGGAAAATGATTACTGTTTTTCAAACAGCATTTATTGTTAAGAATGAAAATGAGAACTGAAAAGAACTTTAACTTAATATTTTATTTCAGCATTTGAAGTCAATACTATTACACAGGACTGATTTATATAGACTTGTATTTGGGGGTATTTCACTAAGTTTTATTTGCATTGTGATAACTGTTTAAATTTATTAGAAACTCTTTTATGTACTGGAATAGTTTGAGAAGCATATTGATTATCTATTCCTGGCAGTTAAATATCTGTAAAAGGTCTTGACTATAGAGTCATCTGAAATTAACACTTAATGTGTGATATATTATTGGCAAACTTTTAATATATTACACATTTTTATGTGTAGTATTTATTGCTCTTTCCTCCCCCACCCCCAACTAGTGATGCTCTCCTTCTCCCTATGTCTTCTTAGAGAATCACATATTGCCTTTTCAAAGCCTGTGCTCTGTTGGTCAAAGTGTATACCTTGGAATTCTTAAGAATAAATGTAGTAGTTTCATTTACACTAAAGACTGTTTTGGAGGCACATTAAACAAGACTGTATCAGTAAATGTTTAGAATCTATGTTTAAAATACTATAACTTGAAGGTAAACCTGAGTCACTGAATTTATATCCTTTTAAAATAGAAATTCAGCAATATTTTCATGGGTAAACAATGTCACTTCTTTTTCTTTATCATCCAAAGATAGGAGTGACTGGTAAGAGATAAAACTAATCCCCAAATTTATTTATTTTCTGTAGTCTGGGTGGGGTGGTTGGTTGGTTGCTATTTTCACATTCATGTTGAAGTGATAGTGTAGTTGTTTTCTCTTTGGATAATTTTCTTTATTAGGAAAAGCCTAACTTTAACTTCTGAGGTAAAGAAAAGTGTTTGAAGAAACCCACATTATTTCTCAAAGTGCTAAGCTTAGTTCTTTATTCAAAAGCCCTCTGTTAGAAGAAGCAATTGAGGACTATCTCTTCAAAGCCTTTATACAGCAATCCGTATTGCAACCTGATGGCCAGCTAGAGGAAAAAAAGGCAGTGTAGGGGCTGAGGGCAGGCATCCCAAGGTGAGGCACTTTGGCATGATGATTATTGTGAGCTGAAGACAGTGAAGACCCTATGGAACTCAAGAAAAACTTCTGACCATCCCTTAACTACACAGAAGAGTCTGGGGTCTTTCCCAGAAAAGGGTTATTAAAAGAGATAAATTTTATCTGAGTAACCCAACTGTATGTCAGGGCAAACATCTAATTGTCAAACATTCTTTCCTCTTCTTATCATCCAGTGAAGTGCATTCTTTTCCTCTGAAGTCCCAGACCCCCACCCTCTTCTCCTTAGTTCCGAATGACATGGATACCTCATTTTGCCTGACTGCCTTTGAAATTCCCATGTCTGTATGGATTCCCCATGCATATGCTATTGAATTTGATTTTCTTCTGTTACTCTGTCTCATGTCAGTTTGATTCTTCGTCCAACTGGAAGAATCTTGAAGGGTATAAAACATTCTTGCTCCCCGACAGCAGCGTTTGGTAGCATGCTCAATCCTGCTTTAGTGGCAACAGTTTCATCTCTGCCTCCAGAAGACTGTGTCTGCTGTGTCCTTCTCCAAACTCTATGAAAGTATTCAAGAAACTGAAACTTTCTTACAGCAAACTGAGGTGGATAACTCCAGGTAATCAAGCTGGAAGACTCCTTAAGGGTTCATTAAAGCACAGTCATGTAAAATACTGTCTAGCCACTGGTTACTGGGAAACCATAAAAGGAGAAAATCAGACGCACAGCAAACACATAAAGTAGGTAATTTAGACTTTGGGCAAGAAATTCTAGTTGAGGACCAATTACATTTCATTCAAAACTGTTTGAATTTGTTTAAATTTGTATCTCAGACCCTCCTCTATCACTACTGCCTGATTTAAACTGTATTTTACACAGTGAACACTGAAGAGAATTTTATTTGAAACAAGCATGTTGAGTAAATTTCCCAGGGAATATGTCCGTGGTGATAATGAGTGCTTGAAATTAGTCTTTTCTACCTACCATTACCTGAGAATAATAGAGTACCAATAAGAAAGTTAATCTTTTTAAATTTGTCACCTGGTGTTGTCAAAGCAAACAATATTGAAATAATGCTTAATACTTATCCTAATCACTGTTTACCTTAAACTGTCAAACAAGATTAGCTCCATTTCAACATCATTTTCTAGTATATTGTATTGTTTAATGTTCACATTTAAACATTTTGTTTACTTTCTATACCCAGTGTTTCAGCTCTTTCCCTTTCAGTACCTTAATTAGAAATTTGAGTGTTGTCCTTGATTTTTTCTTCTCTCTCATTCTCAGTTCCCAACCACTGACTTAAATTTATCTATTTTACTGCACCTTTTTAGTACTACTGGGGATAATTCTAGCATAAATTCCCTTCAAGTCTAATTTGTATTAATGCCAAAGTCATCTAATTCATTTTTTGTGTGTTTTTCATTTTATATTCTTCAAATATAGCTATCACACCTATGCTAAAGCAATGAATGGATTTAAAAAAAATCTGTTCAAGTGCTATTTGTTTAGTCATTTTGTAATTCAAGACAGAATTATTGACCTGTTATTTTATAGTTTCTGGAAATATAATTCATTTATCTAGAGTAGTTCAACAAACAAATCAGATTTGATTAAGGTTGTTTACAATATAAAATCCCATTGCATCAAATTGGTTCATATCTTTCTCTTTTTGATTTGGTCTTTGAAATCTCCAACTTGTTTACCACTGCTGCTCCCATCACACATATAACCACCACCTTATACCAGGAAACACATGCACCAGAATTACTGAATTGCTTTATGTCTCTGAGCACATCTTGTTATTTTTACTCACCACATTTCTGTTCTTGCTGTTTATTGAGTCTGTCATTCTATCTCTCTCCCTTGCTTGAATAATCCTTCTTGACTTTTAAGGTTCAAATAGATAGTCTCTGATCCAGAAAGCTTTCCTTAACCATTTGAAAGTATTTATCATTAAGAATGAGATTAAAACTAAAAATCTATTTTCAATGTTCAAATAATCATTAGGACATTCTCTATCACTGCATTTGCTATAAGGCATTATAAGTACAGTCCTCATGTCTGATTCCCACTAACTGAAAGCCTTTTGAAGATAAAGACCATTATTATTCATCTTGTTTTCCCTGGCACTGGCACTGTGTTTAACACATGGTTAGGATTGAATAAATTTTCCCCATTAATGGATATATGGAGAAAAAAATGACAAAGCATATTCCTGCATATTCAAGGTGACTTTTAATTGATTAATTTGGGGGATAATGTTACCTGATTAAATAATAAGGTCACATAGTTTTCTCTCTCTCAATTTCTCTCTCTAATATATATGTGTGTGTGTATACATATATCTGTATATATGTGTATATGATATAATATACATCTGATGCTATATAGTATATATTTATATATAATCATATATATGATTTACATAATGAACAAAACAGAAATTAATTTCTGCAATATTACCTTATTCCTAATACTGGGTGATAAGAAGATATTTCACACATTTTGAAGGCAACTCTTGATAGATGTGTTTTTTTTTCAAAAAATGTTGGTTGATCAATCATCATTATTAATTAAACAGTTAAAATACAACATAGGATATTTTATTTTATTTATCTGATTTTATTTTATTATGTTAATCACTATACATTACATCATTAGTTTTTGATGTAGTGTTCCATGATTCATTGTTTGCCTATAACACCCAGTGCTCCATGCAGTAACTGCCCTCTTTAATACCCATCACCAGGCTAACCCATTCCCCCATCCCCTGCCCTCTAGAACCCTTAGTTTTTTTCTCAGAGTCCATAGTCTCTCATGGTTCCTCTCCCCCTCCAGTTTCCCCCCCTTCATTTTACCCTTCCTACTATCTTCTTTTTTTTAACTTATGATGTATTATTTGTTTTAGAGGTACAGGTCTATGATTCAACAGTCTTACACAATTCACAGCGCTCACCATAGCACATAGCTTCCCCAATGTCTATCACCCAGCCATCCCATCCCTCCCACCCCCCACCACTCTAGCAACCCTCAGTTTGTTTCCTGAGATTAAGAATTCCTCATATCAGTGAGATCATATGATACATGTCCTTCTCTGATTGACTTATTTCACTCAGCATAATACCCTCCAGTTCCATCCACATTGTTGTAAATGGCAAGATTTCATTCCTTTTGATGGCTGCATAATATTCCATTGTATATATATACCACATCTTCTTTACCCATTCATCTGTTGATGGACATTTTGGCTCTTTCCATAGTTTGGCTATTGTGGACATTGCTGCTATAAACATCGGGGTGCACAGACCTCTTTGGATCACTAAATTTGTATCTTTGGGGTAAATACCCAGTAGTGCAATTGCTGGATCATATGGTAGCTCTATTTTAAACTTTTTGAGGAATCTCCATACTGTTTTCCAGAGTGACTTCACCAGCTTGCATTCCCACCAACAGTGTATGAGGGTTCCCCTTTCTCTGCATCCCCGCCAACATCTGTCATTTCCTGACTTGTTAATATTAGCCATTCTGACTGGGGTGAGGTGGTATCTCATTGAGGTTTTGATTTGGATTAACTGAGAGGTTCCCCCCTTAGGTCAGGAACACGGCAAGGATGTCCACTATCACCACTGCTATTCAACATAGTATTAGAAGTCCTAACTGCAGTAATCAGACAACAAAAAGAAATAAAAGGCATCCAATTGGCAAAGAAGAAGTCAAACTCTCAGTCTTTGCAGATGATATGATACTTTATGTGGAAAACCCAAAAGACTCCACCCCAAAACTGCTAGAACTCATACAGGAATTCAGTAAAGTGACAGGATATAAAATCAATGCACAGAAATCAGTGACATTCCTATACACCACCAGCAAGACAGAAGAAAGAAATGAAGGAGTCGATCCCATTTACAATTGCACCCAAAACCATAAGATACCTAGGAATAAATCTAACCAAGGAGGCAAAGAATCTGTACTCAGAAAACTATAAAATACTCATGAAAGAAATTGAGGAAGATGCAAAGAAATGGAAAAACGTTCCATGCTTATGGATTGAAAGAACAAATATTGTGAAGATGTCAATGCTACCTAGAGCAATCTACACATTTAAAGCAATCCTTATCAAAATACCATCAACTTTTTCCAAAGAAATGGAACAAATAATCTTAAAATATATATGGACCCAGAAAAGACCCTGAATAGCCAGAGGAATGTTGAAAAAGAAAAGCAAAGCTGGCGGCATCACAATTCCAGACTTCAAGCTGTATTCCAAAGCTGTCATCATTAAGACAGTATGGTACTGGCACAAAAACAGACACATAGATCAATGGAACAGAATAGAGAGCACAGAAATGGACCCTCAACTCTATGGTCAACTCATCTTCGACAAAGCAGGAAAGAATGTCCAATGGAAAAAAGAGTGTCTTCAACAAATGGTGTTGGAAAAATTGGACAGTCACATGCAGAAGAATGAAACTGGACCATTTCCTTACACCACACACAAAAATAGACTCCAAATGGTTGAAAGACCTAAATGTGAGACAGGAGTCCATCCAAATCCTAAAGGAGAACACAGGCAGCAACCTCTTCAACTTCCGCCGCAGCAACTTCTTCCTAGAAACATCGCCAAAGGCAAGGGAAGCAGGGCAAAAATGAACTATTGGGACTTCAACAAGTTAAAAATCTTTTGCACAGCAAAAGAAACAGTCAACAAAACCAAAAGACAACTGACAGAATGGGAGAAGATATTTGCAAATGACATATCAGATAAAGGGCTAGTATCCAAAATCTATAAAGAACTTCTTAAACTCAACACCCAAAGAACAAATGATCCAATCAAGAAATGAGCAGAAGACATGAACAGACTTTTTTCCAAAGAAGACATCCAAATGGCCAACAGACACATGAAAAAGTGCTCAACATCGCTCGGCATCAGGGAAATCCAACATAGGATATTTTAAAAGGGTAGGTATGAGGAGGAGGATTTCCCAAGTAAATTAATCTTGAAATTGGAATTCTTTTAGTCTTGAATGGGTTACACTTCTCCCCTGCCCCATTTACTAATTACTAATAAAATACATGATTTCTGATTTGTTAAATTCTTTTTGTCAGGCTTTCACCTTCACCCACCCCTGGTCAGTCCTTTGTTTGCTCTCAGAAATTAATGCGTCTTTCAGGTCACCATAAAGAGTTCCACTTTTTGAAAAATGAGAGGTTTATATATATAACACTCTGATACTTACATAAATAATCATGATTTTTATATTATCATGAATTTTTTTTCTGGTGTTCCATCAAAAGTGAAGTTTTTCTAAATCTTTTCACATCCTAACAGTATAAAATTCAAGTTTATTTAGAGTTATGGACATGATTTGGTTTGCTTTTCAGTTCTGCCATATTAGTTTGTATTTTAATTTTTAGTTGTTCTGTTTTTTGAAAGTGGTGATCATTTTGTTAAACCTTTAGTTTACTTTGAAAAATCAGGTTATTACACATTATTCAGCTTTGTTGCCTCATTTTAGTGGTGTGTCATTATGCTCTCCTGAACCATTATTTATTTCATCACTTTTTACCTCATAATTTGTATGGGATTAAATAAATATTTTTTTGTTTGTTTGTTTCCCATGTTTAAATGAGATACATATCTTCAGGCTGATAGGAGGAGTAGGTAGTAATATCCTCACCTCATGCGCTCCAAAGTGCCCCTTCTCTGATTTCTTTCTTTCTTTTTTTCCATGTGTACAATGTAATGATTTCATACTGTGTATATTGGAAAAAGATCACCACAATAAATCCAGTTAATATCCATCACCATGCATAGTTACAAACTTTTTTCCTTGTGATGAGAACTTTCAAGATTTAATCTCCTAGCCCCTTTCAATTACACAGCAGTCTTATTAACTATAATCACCATGCTGTACATTACATTCCCATGATTTATTTATTTTATAACCGGAAATTTATACACTTTACCCCTTTCACCCATCTGCCACCCCTTGCATACCTTTGGCAACCACCACTTTATTCTCTATATTTATGAGCTCAGTTTTTTTCTTTGTTTTATGTTTATTTTTGTTTGTTTGTTTGTTTTAGATTCCACATATAAGTGAGATCATATGCTATTTTTTTTAAGTTTTTATTTAAATTCCAGTTATTTAACATACAGTGTAATAGAAGTTTCAAGTGTACAATATAGTGATTCAACACTTCCATACAACACCCAGTGCTCACCACAAGTGCCCTTCTTAATCCCCATCGACTATTTCACCCATCCTCTCCACCGACCTCCCTTCTGGTAACCATCAGTTTGTTCTCTATAGTTAAGAGTCTGTTTCCTACTTTACCTCCCTCTTTTTTTTCCCCTTTGTTTGTTTTGTTTCTTAAATTCCACATATGAGTGAAATCATATGATTTTTGTCTCTCTCTGACTGACTTATTTTACTTAGCGTAACACTCTCTAGCTCCATCCATGTCACTGCATATGGCAAGATTTCATTCTTTTTTATGGCTGAGTAGTATTCCATGATATATATATCACCTCTTCTCTATCCATTTATTAGTTGAAGGACACCACTTGGGCTGTTTCCTCAATTGGGCTCTTGTAGATAATGCTGCTATAAATATCAGGGCATATATATCACTTTAAATTATTGTTTTTGTGTTCTTTGGGTAAATATCTAGTAATGCAATTGCTGAATCATAGGATAGTTCTATTTTTAACTTTCTGAGGAAACTCCACACTGTTTTCCAGAGTTATATGGTATTTATCTTCCACTTCCGCTTTAAATGTGGAGAATGTCCTTACTGAGCAGCCACTTTCCTCTCTCTGTCAGAATTCTCTGCCTTTCACCCTATGCTCTAGTTGTATAGCTCTCCAGGATTTGTCTTTCAAGATGGCATTCTCAATGTTATGCACTTTTGCTGGTAAAATACTTTCTGAAATTGTCTCCTTATGGACTTTATTATCTGTAAAGTGGTTTGTTACACTTGATTATGAAGTTGTTATATTATTCTGGATATATTTCCTTCTATTCTTAGAAGGGGCTGTTAATAAGAAGTTGTCTACTGGCTCAGGCTGAGGGTGGGTGAAAGTCCAGGAGGAAGCAGAGCAACTAACCAAAGTTTGATGCCAAATATTTAGTTCCAACTGATTAGTGGAGGTAATACTCTTTTTTATTTTTTTGATTCCCAGTGTTCCTGCCCTGTGTATTTTTTCTGTTTATTTGAATTTCCTTCAGAGTTATATTACATTCTGCAAGAATTTACATGCTGTGTATTTCTGACATCCTCAGAAGCTGAAATTGTCAATATTATGCTTTATTTTCCCACAAAACATGCTCTTTTTTTTTTCTTTTTCAGTTTAGGCAGCACTTGAAGCTTATCAGAACTTTACTAAGTCTCCACTCAGAATTTGGTTTGCTTTGTGTATGTGTGTTTTGTTTTATTCTGTTTGTTTTGTTTTTGGTTCCCCAGAGTATAAAGTACATCAGTAATTCCCTTTTACTCCTGATATTAGATTCATTAAGAATGTCTATTTTATAATGCCAGGATGTTGTGCTTACCACTATGTGTGCTATCAAAGGAATTCAGGGATGACATATTTGATTAGAACTATGATCCTTACAAACTTAATTTTATGCCTTTAAAGTTGCAACACAAGTAGCATAACGTTCTGGCCTTGAGATCAGAACAGATTTAAAATGCACTTGATAAATCCATTTGTTCCTTAAGTGAAAAGTGATGCTACATAAACACCATTAATTTCAGTAGGTACAGGCTATGTATTTTTTCTCTACGTAAAAAAAATTGCCTCCTATTTGCTAAAATTTGTGAGGTGCAAAGAAGTAAGTAATGTTGTATTTTATTAAGGCAAAGCATTATTTTATAAATGAATTCTGTTAAATATCCATTTAGTGGATGCCAGTGAAAATTTAAACTATGTCCTCAAATTCAAGGACTAGACAAGTTGTCTTCTATCACTGGTTATATTCAGTGATGTATGATGGAAGTACAAACCAGCACTAGAAGAATTAAGAACTCTAAAAATGGAAAGAAAGAAAAAACAAATTTTTGTAGAGGACATGGGTACATATACAGAACATTTAAAAAATCTAGACACATAATGTGAGCTAACAAATGTATTTAGCAAATTACTTCTTATTTAAGAAAAAAATTAAGCAGGTTATGGTATATACAATATACAACAAGAAGAAAATTAAATGTCATAAAAATATCATTTATTTCTACATTGATCTATAAATATAATATAATTACAGTTTTATAAAAATGAATTTTTATATTCATTGTCAAGTTATTCTTGAATTGGTAAAAAGATCAATAATATCTAGGACAATTTTGAAAACAAATTAAGGAAGACTAATGTGTCATACCAGATATTTAGGTTTGCAGAACTATAGAACAGAACTATGATACTCATGCACATTGACCACAGTGCTGAAATTTGCAGTAGCTTTGTAATCCTGGTAAACAACTATGGTTAAAGAAATCCCCTCACCATTTTGTGTTCTAGAAACAGCTTTCTGAAAAAAAAAAAAAAAAAAAAGCCTCCCCTGTATGAGTTAGATCAGACTCATGGATGTCCCCCTTGTTTACCACAACTGGCCAGATACAGAACCTCCAAATTTCCATTTGGGGCAGTGTAAATGATTAGCTGAACTGTATTATCTCCACTAATCAGTTGGAAATAAATATTTGGTATCAAACTTTGGTTAGTTGCTCTGCTTCCTCCTGGACTTTCACCAACCCTCAGCCTGAGCCAGTAGACAACTTCTTATTAACAGCCCCTTCTAAGAATAGAAGGAAATATATCCAGAATAATATAACAACTTCATAATCAAGGGCAACAAACCACTTTACAGCAGCTTACAATTGTACACATTTATTTTTCAATGGAAATATGTGAGGAGATTGTCTATGCTTGTTCTTCTGGGATTGGCTGAGATTTATTCTAAACTGTTGGTTGGGTTGAGGTCAGCTCCAACTGTCTCCTATTGGCTACTTAGGAAAATTCGCTTCATGTTGAATAGAATGGCTGAAGTGCAAGAGGCAAAGCAAAACAATATAAAATATTTCAAACCTCTGCTTAACACAGGTTTGCTAAATCACATTGCCCAAAGCAAGTCACATACCTGAGCCCAAAATAATGGCTTAAAGAATGTTACTTCTTGCACTCTACAGGGAGGTGCAGCAAAAAAAAAAAATATATATATATATATATATATATATATACACATATATATTTATATGTATATATATATTTATATATATATATTTATTTATATATATATATAAATCCATATATCAGTGGATTTAGTCTACTGCAACAGGTTCAGAGGAAAGGATAAGATCAACAATACAGTCTACCACAATTAGGTACATACTATTTTGACTTCTTAGGTAATAGACAAGAAGATGAGAGTATTCCCAATTTGTTTTTTTATGCAAGGTAGGACATAAGATTTGACTGTATTCAGTAGGAGTAGTGAAGTCAATTATTTGATGAAAATGGTGAAAGTTTCAAATATATGCTGAGTGGAATGAGGATGTGCACACAAAGAATGATTCACAAGCAATTTTGAGGAGCTGGTAGGGGTTGAATCACACATTTAATAGTACCATCAAATCAACACGGTTTGGGCCATGGCTGTAAGAGTGGTTGCTGAAGGAGAATACAGGTAATGATGACTGGATTTGAGGACAAAAGATTTCAAAATTAAGGTGTTGAAAGTAGTGTCTACATCATAAAATTGTTTGATGATAGTATTTTAATGAGTAAATGGGTTATGACCCAAGTATAAATATTGTTCTACTGTGAAATGATCATATCAGTGGATGAAAGAAAGCTTGAGAACTTTGAAATAATGGGTGAATTTTAATGCAATTGCCTTTTGTATAGGAGGAAAATAGTTGAATATTTTCTACTTCATATGGTTCAACCTACTAGTTAGCTTTTACCAGACAGTGGAAAATAATGGCTTGGAGCTAGGAGAATGCATTATGCTTTTACCTCGACTCTTCCTTTCTGATCATGTGAAGTTTGTGTGAAGTGGTGGAGAGTGAGAAATTTCCACGAAAGACAATTGGGGAAAGAAAGATCCTTTGGAGAATTAAAGACCTTAAATAAGGAAGCTGCCAGATTCATTTCTGGGCAGGGACAGTCAGTTTCATAAGTGGCTTTTAATTTTCCATCTAATAAAATCTAAAGTTCTTGGTCTGATATGTAACTATATTCAAAAGGTGATATGTCCATAATTTGCATGTCAGGTCTCATCATATTGCTTTAGGCGATTTTAAAACTGCACTGTTAGGTCTTGGGGGTGGGAATCTTTTATTGATTGTCCCTTTACCTACTCCGGGACTCACATTACACGTTTGTTACATGTTTATTGAAAGAATCAATTACTGCATGAATATTTAATAATAAATAAATAAATTCATGAGCATAACTCACTAATAGTGAGCATATTTAACAACATAAAATAACATAACTATTTGAGGGAATTACCCCAGAAAAGGTACTTTTACTGTAGTTCCTTTGAGGGATTGGTTTGAGAATTATTTGAAAGAAACACATCTATATGGCTATCAAAGTGGGAGAATAGGCCTTGAGAAGAAACTTAGTTTCTGTTGTTTTATTTTCCACTTGAAATGGTATAAAATACAGATTCTATCTGGTGCACTCTGAAAATTGTATCTCATACTAATTACTATTTAGAATGAACATTCTTAATACTTCTTACCAAATATTTTTAGGTGAGGAAAAGTAATTTCCTTCTACCCTTCAAAATAGTGGGGTCCAGAAAGACAGATTGACAGGAGAAACACACACACAAGTTTATTAACATGTATACCTCATGCATAAATGGGAGACACCTAGGGGAAATTAGTAACTCAAAGTGATGGCTTAGAACTCTAGTTTATATAGCATCTTCAACAAAAAAGCAATGCATTTTCAGAGAAATGACATGACAAAGGAAAGTAGTCTTAGGTTTCCAAGGGCAGGAAACTGTGGGAAGATAAATATGTGGGGAGAAACTAATGGTAGATAAAAGCTAGCTAGTAAAGTTTGTAATTTAGATTCCTTTGGTGTCTTCTCCAGACTGATGGTGTCTATAGTTGACTCCAGTGATTAACTTTTGTCTTTCCTGGTGGAGAGGGGAGGCAGGGCACCTTCGTAAATTTATGTCCTGCTTTTGGGCAAATACAGGAGAAAAGGAGCTTTTCTTTTATCTGCTTCTTTTCAGTCACCTTCAGCCCAAAATAACCCTTATGCCAAAGTGGTATATTTTGGGGTGGCATATTCTACTACCTCTCTTGCTGGAACATGAATTTTATGAAAAAAAAAAAAGAAAATAAAACACTTAAAGTACTATGTTGTTTTAAACATCCCAGAATGCTTACCTCCTAAGATTTAAAAGCACTCCACTATGATGTATCCTTATTTTTTTATATTTGAAAATTGACTTTAATATTAGTGCAATAATTAGAAAAATATCATTTAAGAAACTATAAACATAAATTCTTCTGAATCTTTTAATGTAAAATGAAATATTAATGAGTTCAAACCAAAAAGATATCTAATAGAAATATTTTTAACATTCTGTGATTTTCAGTACATACCAATTCATTCAAAGGCATTATGTATCTACATGTATAAAGCATTTTTAATAAATCAAAAGTTATTTTAGTTTTTAAATTGAACATTTATAAAGTACACTTTGATGCTTCATGTGATATAATCCCAAATACAAAGCAATTGCATGGTTTATACATATATTTGAATGGTAATTTCTTATTTCTAATGCTTTTAGCTGGTTTAAAGTTTTGCAGTATCTTTTATCTTGTTAGTATGTTTGATTGATATCTTTAAAACTTCAAAGATGATATTTTGTCGATATTTGTAGAGCATCTCAAATTGTAGTGTGATATTTAATGATGGATTTAGACTGATTCTTGACATATTTATGACTCCAATCAGCTTAAATTTTATCTGCTTTTTTGGAATAAAGCCATTTAGCTACAAAAGATTCAAGCAGTTTGAAGATTATCAAACAGTATGTGTTCTTTTAGTAATATAGCTTAAAGTGTTCCTATTGTGGTAGAAAAAAATCCTTGAGATGTAGCAAGCCATCAAACAAAATACATGAAGTGCCTCAAAGGCCTTATGATTCATTTATTTTGTTGCATTGGTTTGTATTCTTTTTTATGTTTTTATTATACTCCATAGCATAAGGTTAATTTTAGGAAAGAAAAGATTAAAAATTATTTTGAATCATGATCTTATCAGTTTCATGATTTCTGAACATCATTTAAAACTGATTTGCTGTATTATTCTCAAGATTTAGATGCTGAATAAGGCATCTAAAGAATAGAAGTAAGAGATTCAGATATTTGAGATGAACTTTTTCATACAAGCCACTGTGAAAACAACCTGTATTTATATAGGCAAATCATATTCTTTAAAAAACTTAAAATTTAAGAAAATTATGTCCTTTTTTATACTGAAAGTTTTAACACTTTCTAAAAATTAGAACTCTATGTCATGAAGGAGAGAAATGAATATCAAAGGTGAGATTGTGCATGCATAGGTTTTTTCTGGTGGAACTTGATTCACATTATTTGAAACTCATTGTAGAGAGTGGATATAAAAAAGACAGCAACATGAAAAGAAAGCTTTGTAAATTCAAGTTTGAGAAAATAAAAGTTTGTAAAATGGTAATGTACACAATTAATTCTCTCTCTTAACCCATAAATTTTTTTTTTTTTTTTTTTTTTTTTTTTTTAAGAATTTGCAAGTTCATGAGTTAGGACTCTTCACATTATGCTTCAGGGGCACAACAAAGGCTTGCTTTTTTATCCTGCCACATGTCCTTTAAAGGCAGGCAAGAGGTGCTGCTCCAATCCATCCGCAACATGGGAAAGTGAGTGTGGTAAAGCATATACTGTGTTTTCAAAATGTCAACCTAGAAGTGACTTGGAGTTCTATGCCATTTCTATATAGGGCACATTCATTAGTGGATCCAAACCTGGAATATTTTAAAAGTTCAGGTTATTTTATATTAATAAAAATTTAAGCAAATTAGGAAAAGTCATGTGGCTAAAACATCAAGGATACAGAGTAGCTTCTATACAAAATAAAGATGGATCCTGGGGTGCCTGGGTGGCTCAGTCAGTTAAGCGTCTGCCTTCAGCTCAGGTCATGATCCCAGGGTCCTGGGATCGAGCCCCACATCGGGCTCCCTGCTCAGCGGAGAGCCTGCTTCTCCCTCTCCCTCTGCCTGCCTCTCGGCCTACCTGTACTCTCTCTCTGTCAAATAAATAAAATATTAAAAAAAAAAACAAAAAACAAAAAACAAAATAAAGATGGATTCTCCTTATTCTTAGAAATGTGGGGAGGTCATTATTGAAAATCATTAAATCTTGAACCAAATATGGAAGAACCATCAAATTCTAGACTAGTCCTTCTTTCAGCTAGAAAATGCAATATTTGGAAGTAGCTAAAATGAACTCTATAAAATAGCTATTCTTTAAGAAGGATTCCATTTCATAATATTTATGTAGCAGATTCTGTCAAAACTCTGCCCATATGCCCTCAAAACTATTCACCCTACTGGTGCATGCCAGCCTGGCTTCTAATGGCCAGCTCCTGTCCTTTGCCAGAAGAATCAACTTCACCTGACTGATTGTCTGGAAATTAACATAACCTTCGAGGCATTCCTTAACCAATGACTAATGGTTATAGAAGTATAAGTATCCCGGGCGCCTGGGTGGCTCAGTTGGTTAAGCGACTGCCTTCGGTCATGATCCTGGAGTCCCTGGATCGAGTCCCGCATCGGGCTCCCTGCTCGGCAGGGAGTCTGCTTCTCCCTCTCCTGCTCCCCCCCTCTTGCGCTCTCTCTCTCACTCTCTCTCTCAAATAAATAAAATCTTAAAAAAAAAAAGAAGTATAAGTATCCCAATGCTCTTACTCACATTTCATTGCCCAGTATGAGTCACGTGGACACATTCAACTTCAAATGCAATGAGTAGGCAATGACATGGCAGAACAAATGTTAAATACTTGTGAAAGAACATGCATCTATGATAAAATATGAAACTGTAGAAATATATGAAAGAATAAATGTAGTGATATAAGTGATCCTTGAAGAAGGTTAAAAAAAGATGATAAACAGGATAGAAAAACAGGTAGTTCACATACCATAAAAATAGCTTCAAAAAATGGAAAACTTTACATTTAAAATTTTTTTTAGATTTATTTATTTATTTGGGAGAGAGAGAGAGAGCTAGAGAGAGCACAAGAGGAGTGAAGGGGAGAGAGAGAAGCAGACTCCCTGCTGAGCAGGGAACCCAATGTGGGACTCGATCCCGGGACTCCGAGATCATGACCTGAGCCAAAGGCAGGTGCTTAACCAACTGAACCACCCAGGCACCCAAAATGGAAAACTTTAAAATAATAAAATTCTGTCTTAAACACACAGTTTGGATTGAGCTTCTAGTTTTTGATCATTGGGCTTTACTCTATTAATAAATTGTCATGTGAAAATAGTTTCAGCAAAGTTAAACATTGATACACAACTAAGATATCATTTGGACATATGCTCTCCTTTGCTCAGAAAGAGAAGGGGAATTTTGATTTCTAGGCTTGATATTTAAAGGGTGTAGGCCATGGAATCTGTTGTTCTTTAATGCAGACTGTTGGAGTCCGCAAAATAGCATTGTCTCTGAGAGACAATGACAGATGCTTGCTACCTCTTGCATCTCCAACATTCTCTGATTCACCGGTGCCTGTTCAGAGGGTAGCATCATCCAGTCAAGACACAATGAAGCCAGATGTATTTTGACTTCTAAATAGACTGAATAATTAGGTCTGGCATGAATTATTGCAAGAATTATCCTCTCCCACATCAATAAGGAAAACAATCCCAATATTTTAGTGAACCTCATTCTTACATTTCCAATATTTTTAGCATTAATAGAAAAATGCATTGAATTAATTTTAAACATGTTTAGTTGTTGTCTTTTTAACACTTAATTTAAGAAAATTAAGTTTAAGTAACACTTATCTTTTATGCAGGTAAAAGAAAATTTCTCCAATGAATACATAAAAATAATTTTGCATACTTTAAACTAGAGATTTATAAAGATTTTATCTTTATTTTAGTCTTCCTTATAAAAACACGGTTGAAAAAAATTTTCAACATAAAGTTGTTTTCTTAAATTAGAGTTTCTGACTGAAAACTATAAAAGAATGAAGAGCTGAAACATATTTGAATGTTTGAAATTTGTTTTTAAATAAGTCCTGAATATATTTAGAGATCTCAAAATATTTCATCATGAGTATTACTTTTGTCTAAAAACACCAACTAAGGTTTCTCTCTTTTAAAAATATATATGGTTTGGAAATATCCTCATAGGCTTGGCAGGGGTAAATTATGTTATTTTCCCAAAAAGTAAACTTTTCTTGGATGTCACTGCATAAAATTTTGAGCACAGTTGTTCATGCTGGGTTTTCTAAGCTGAAGGATGTCACTGCCGGGTCTTAAACACATGGGGCGGAGTGCCAGTGAGAACAACTTGCCCAGTATCTGTCAAGCCAGGCCGAGCATGGGGCAGTGCCCAGAATCCATGAAGAATACTCTGAAGGTCAGGACATCAGCTAACTGAAAAGAGCTCAAAATGAACTTTAAAAGAGTATAAAGTGCCTTTATGGCTTTTAACATGCAGAAAAGGAATCGGGATTTCTTGGCTATCACAAATTAAAATGAATATCAATGGCTTGGTTAGAAGTCATACCCTTTAGATAGTACTATGGCTCAATAATAATGCTACCCATAATTAAAGAGGTGATATGATCAATTGCTCCTTCAAAATGACTGGAAAATTCTTCGGGTATTTAAAACCTAGAAAAATATTTTTAGTTAAAAATGCACACAGTTGGGGTGCCTGGGTGGCTCAGTCGGTTAAGCGACTGCTTTTGGCTCAGGTCATGATCCCAGTGTCCTGGGATCGAGCTCCACATCGGGCTGCCTGCTCGGCGGGAAGCCTGCTTCTCCCTCTCCCACTTGTGTTCCCTCTCTCGCTGTCTTTCTCTCTTTCTGTCAATTAAATAAATAAATAAAATCTTTAAAAAAATGCACACAGTGAAAGAATCTTAGCATATTGAATACCTGAGAGATTATGTATCTAGCATTACAATCCATAGACAACAGGTACACCAATTCAAAATAAGATTTTGTCACTGTATAGAAAAAGGAAACTTAATTTCCAGTCTCTAGAAGTGGCAAAGATGTAGTCATCACTACCTTTTTTCCTGCAACATAACAAGGAATAGATGACAGATAGTTTTAAGCTGCATATTTAAAATGAAAGTAATTGACATGATCAAAGTGTTTCGTTTTGTATAGGTGTTTCTCAACTGGATACTAGCAAAAAAGACAAGGAAACAGCTAACAGAGAAAAAATATACAGGGTAAAGTGAGGGGAAAGTAGGTAAGGAAATCTCAAATAAATGTATCAACTGAAACTAATTGAAAAGATATCTTTATATGACACACATTGTGATTTTTTTCTGATTCTTAATTTTCAGTTGTTTTAAGTAATAACTTCTTTATAATAGATCAAGGAGTTAGAACCATTTTTATGATATTTCCCCTTTTACATATCCTCTAACTACTATTACATTTTTAATGCCAATGTAGCATTTGATTTATTCTCATTTCCCGTGGGGACCAAGTTGCAATAAAATGTTGTCCATTGGGTTTGCTAACATGTTTGACCTAGAGCATAAACCATGTATATTACACATTTGAAGAAATATACTGGATAGCAATAAAATCAAAATGACAAAATTGAGAGATTGTGTCCTTTAAAAAAGGACATATGTGTTTTATATTTCTTTCTTATTTGAATTTCTGTTATTAAAAGGTAACTTCATCATGAAAGAAATGGAAATTGTTAAAAATATGTGGTTGAAAAAAAGTGTTAAGTGATGATTTTAGTTAAATACATTAAAAGTGTTAGCAGATGCACAACGACTTTATTTTTTTTACTAAGAAAAGGTATGCTCATGTCTAGAGAAAGTATGAAACTATAACTCTATTCTTGGAGCGTTCTTTAGGTAATTTCTCTGTAAGCTTCTTGTTAATTAATAATGGCTTCTAATAAATCAGATTTTGTCATATTAGTCAGTAAACAAGATATTATTTTTATTAAGTGACTAAGTGACTTGCATTTTGTAAATGTGGAGGGCAACTGGCTTCAAATTTTATTTTTTATTTTTTAAAGATTTTATTTATTTAACAGAGAGAGAGAGGAGGGAGGGAGAGAGTACAAGCAGGGTAAGCGGCAGGCAGAGAGGGAGATGCAGGGAGCTTGATGTGGGGCTCGACCCCAGGACTCTGAGATCATGACTTGAGCTGAAGGCAGATGCTTAAATGACTCAGCCACCCAGGTGCTGCTTTATTTAATTTGTTTTTTATTTTTTTATTTTTTTAAAGATTTTATTTATTTATTTGACAGAGAGAGAGAGAAAGACTTCAAATTTTAGACTTAAATTTGATAATTAAAATTATAATGAAAATTTTAAACAATATGTCAGTAGGATTTGTTCTAATAAAAGATTTCTGTGGGAAAGAACTGTGCCTGAATCAAATGTTGCTGCAAGAGGCTTTTTTTCCATAAACCTATTTAAATGGCTTAAAGTCACATTTATTCATGTCTCATGAGTACTATTTTTAATTTTAAAGGAACAATGTCTGTATTTAGAATTTCAATGGAACAAGATTGATACACTAAAAAGACAACACCACTTTTGTAAGACTCAGTCAAGCAGAAATAATATAATTGTACTAATTTCTAGATTAAATTAGCTTAAGTTTTTAAAATATTTATATTAACTATCCTAATTAATTTGACAATGTTCTCTTTTGGTAAATTTATAAGATTTTAAAACTCCAAATAACCCAAATAACATTTAATTAATAATAATTAATTAATTATTAACTAAACAATAGTCACATCATTATCAAGTCCTTTATCTTTCATTTTGGAAAATATCTACCAAATTCCTATTCTCAAAGATAAGAGTTTTATTTTCTTACTATTGAGCCTTTTTTCCTATTAAAACATATGGTTCATAAAAAACTTCAAGTGAGAGGAAGTAATCATTAACAAAAATGTGTGTAATTAAAGCAAAGTACAAGTCAACATAAGGCTCAATACATCAGTTTTCAGTATAGTGTAAAATTCTAATATGGTATTGTACTAACCATTTAACTCTAGTATAGAGTTTAAAGGACAAAGGGATTAAAATTAGCTATAGCTTCAATATGAATATAAAATGATTTTTTTTATATTGTAACAGCTGTCATTTGGCAAGATAAAATATCACCAAATAAGAAGAGTAAAAGCCTACTTTAAGGGTATAAAAGACATGTGTATTACTCTATGTAGTGGAATGCAAATATAAAAGAACATAGATTTAAAAGTGGAGCAACATGACCATTATCATAAGCCTGTTCTGAAAAATAGATATGAATTACAAGGGTAGGTAGAAGATATGTGTGCATTTAAGAGATCACCGTTAAAATGAAGCTGGGTGCTGACTTCAATCTAATGGTAATTTGTATTAGAAAAATTGTTCATTTATAAATATTCTTTTCAAGCTCTAAAATCTGATTTTATGCTGTTGCTACTACATAAATTAAGTATGATTTTATTTTCATTTTTAATAACAACCTATAGTCTCAGAAAGTACTTATGTGAAAACCATCCCTACATGTTTGGGAGACAAATGGTCTCAAAAAGATGAAATATTTGGATTAATCAACTCCTTATTTCACTTAATATTTGTATGGTAACTTTCATTAATTAGGCTATTTCAAAAACATCCTTATTATAATATTTTGTCTTTATAAGAAATATTTTGTATTTGTAATATAAATATATTTGGCAAGTATAATATATAAAAATAATATATAATATAATGTATAAATACAATGTATACAAATATATAATATATAGTATAATATATAAATATAATATATAAAATATGTTATATATATTTTGTCTTTGTAAAGAAATGATAACTACTGACTGAAATTTTCATGTTAACAGGCCTGTCTCAAACTATCTGTATAGGACATGTATGAACACACATGTAGATATATTGCTTCAGTCTGTGGCATTGCAGTATATCACTGAGAATTTGTCCCTTAAATTTATGGTTTTTAAATTTAGTATTTGTAGAACAAAATTATACATAAAATAGGACACAAAATTCTAAGGAAGATAAAGTTTTGTTTGAAAATGAGTTTGTCGGGGCACAGTCAGTTAAGCATCTGACTCTTGATTTCAGCTTAGGTCATGATCCCAGGGCCATGAGATTGAGCCCTACACCTGGCTCGTGCTCAGCAGGGAGTCTGAGATTCTCTCTCCCTCTCCCTCTGCCCCTATCCTCCAATCCCTCTCTCTCTCTTTAAAAAATAAGTAAATCTTTTTTTTTTAAAGATTTTATTTATTTATTCATGAGAGACAGAGAGAGAGACAGAGGCAGAGGGAGAAGCAGGCTCCCCGCGGAGCAGGGACCCTGATGCGGCACTCGATCCCAGGACCCTGGGATCATGACCTGAGCCGAAGGCAGACACTTAACCGACTGAGCCACCCAGGTGTCCCCAAAATAAGTAAATCTTAAAAAAAAAAAAGAAAATTAGTTTTAAGCAAAGCTGTAAAATATGTGCAAATCTGACTTCCCTTTTAAATAATAAATGTATATAAATATAATAATAATAGTTGTCTCATGTTCAGCATATAGTATGTTTATATGAAAGCAATCACATACATTTAAACATGAGAAGTCTTTGTTCTTCAGCAGTTGTTGCATAAAAGAGCACCATGTCTGAAATAATACTCATTTCTTTCAAAGTACCTATTTTCTAATAGTGTGTTACTACTAAGACTTAGGGTTTGCATGTGAGTGTGCTTGGAAAAAATATAATAATTCACAGAGTGGGCACAAATGATTAATGCCCTTTATTTCCACCCTTTGGTGTATTTATTAATTCCAACCCTCCATTATGAGCACTTATTATACACAGTTTTTCTTTGGTTAAAGCATTCTGTATATGTGTTGAAGATCAGAGATGAACAAATCTCCATCAAAACACTCTGAGGCCAACTAGGAGACTAATACTCACATAGCTAAGGAGGGAAACACACACGAGATAACACGTAACCCCAGGGATAGAGGTGCAGATTATAGATGAATGTACATTTGTTGTGAAATCACAGCAAAGAAGCAGCAACTTTATCAGCACCGTCTGTTACTGCTTCTGTCTACAGTTCTTAGAGCCATGAAAACGTTGGAGTAGTCTCTTCACTCATAACCAGTCACTTTTCAGTTGGTTTATTTCTCTCTGTTGCTTAACAGCAATTCATATTTATATCAATTAAAGGATAAAATATAAGTTTATACTCAAAGGCTCAAGGTATTATATGTACAAAAAATACCAAGTCTATCCCAGTTTTGCCTGATAAGTTCATCACAGCAAGCATGTGTATGTACCAATTTTTTTTTTAAGAGAAGAGATGAAAATAAAAGCAAATGATCAAAGAGAGCAACCAGCAGGATTCTTGATGTGCCTCTTATCTTTCTATTAAAATGCAAGACGTGTCCAAAAGCTACTCTTAGTAGTGATTTATGTTCAATAATACTTATCTTATCAGATTTAAAATTACATTGTTTTTTATATTATATTATAATTATAATTATAAATGTAAAGCTTTTTAGGGTAAAAATAATAAAGAAAGAGTTTATATTGATGTCTTAAAATTGTGAAATATAGGTCTATGTTTTCATTGTTTGTTTTTCAGAGATTTTATTTATTTATTTGACAGAGAGAGAGAGAGCATAAGCAGGAGAGAGGGAGAAGGAGAAACAGACTCCCCACTGAGCAGGGAGCCCAATGCGGGGCTCTATCCCAGGACCCTGGGATCATGACCCGAGTGGAAGGTAGGTGCTTAACCGGCTGAGCCACCCAAGTGCCCCTATAGGTCTATGTTTTGAATAAAATGTTTAAATAAGTTTTTTTAGCTACACAAAATATGTTTTAAATCTTTAAAACACACTTTAAATGTGCATGGTTTAGGAATAGCTTAGATTTAGGAGTTTATAAAATAGAAAAATATGATAAATCATTAGGTTACTTAATTTAATATTAATTAACTTTCTAAAATGCAAAATGAGTATTATAAACATGTTGAAGATAGTGAATTAGAAGGGGATTAATAACAGGGCTTTTAACAATTGACATTTTCCTCTCATCTTTATTGCATAAAGTGACTAGGATGATACCTTTGACTTACATAGTTGGATGAGGAGTGCTCCCTTAGATGCATTACTAGAGAGAAGCAAGTTTGGGAGTGTGGAATCATGAGTTCAGTTTGGTCATGCAGAGCATGAAGGGTTTTGAAGTTCTCAAGGACGATGTCAAGCAGGCAGTTATTTTTGGACAGTGTTCTGAATCTGAGAAGAAACATTTCCTACCTTTCTGATGGTGAATTCTATGGGTCAATTTGGCACCCATATACATCTCCTTAAACCATACTTAATCCCCAATGAAAACAATAGCAAACTCATACTTTTGCCTAACATAACTATCCTGCGTACAACTGAAAATGCACTAACCCTTCCCCAGAAGAGGATGCAAAGTCCTTGGGTGATGTTTACTCTTCTTGATATCCTGTAACTTAAATATTGTGATGTAAAGTTCAAAGGCTTTAAATATTATGATATAAAGTCAACATATCTTATGTATCATGTTGGTAGAATTATGACCATGTTACTATCCTTGTCTGGGGATTAAATATAGGTTAAGGAGCTGTGTATGGATGCCAAGTTGACAAAGGGGTGGGCTTGTGATAATGAATTTTGTGTGTCCATTTGGCTAGGGTGTGGTACCTGATATTTGCTCAGGTGTTGCTCTAGATGTTCTATGAAGGTATTTTTTAGATGAGATTAGCATTCAAATCAGTAGACTTTGAATAAAGAAGATTGGATAGGCCTCATCCAATCCGTCAAAGGCCTTAAGAGAACAAAACTGATTCTTCCAAGGAAGAGAGAATTCTGTCAGCAAACTGCCTTTGGACTTGAGCTACATCATCAACTCTTCCCTAGGTCTCCAGCCTTCCAGTGTACCCTGAAAACTATAGATTTTCTAGCCTCTACAATTCTGTGAGCCAATTCCTTAACGTAAATACTTCCCCTCTCCTCTCTTCCTTATATTTTGTGTTTCTATGTGCGTGTGTGTATTCTACATCCTATTTCGTCTTTATCTCTAGAGAACCCTAATCCAATCCTTTTCTCATTGATATGCAATGCCACTTCCACCAAAAATCATGTAGGATATGTGCTTGGAGGAGTATGAACTCTGAGTTCTAGTTCATCCAGCCAGTTTTAACTACTATGGCTTGATAATAAACCTCCTTTTCTTTTTCCCCCCAAAGTGCCATGGCTATTTTTGACTTTTACGGTTCCATTAGGATTATAGTATCAGCTTGTCAAGTTATGCTAAAATTCCTGGTGAGATTTTCATTAGAATGCCAATGGATTTTTTTTTACTTGGAGAGAAAACTCTCCCATTTCTTCCATCTGTTAGCTTTTTCTCATCGCATGTCTCCTAAATATGGTTTGTAAGCATTGACTGTGTGCTCATCCTCAGGGTAGCTTTCGTGACAGCCCCATGTGTCTTGGGCTTGGGAAATATCTATAAAGGGAGGCTTTATGTTTTTCCCAGGATGGGACCCACAGTACTCTCAGTTTTCAAAATCATAGGTTTTCATACAAATTTCTCAACTTATTCAAAAAATATTACAGTGGTTTGAATTTAATACTCACATCTGCCTAAGGTTCCTGACTTCTCACGAGTCTTTCTTATTTTACACTAACCCCTTAAAGAAATGCAAGAGTTCTTGGAAGTTTCCTAAACTGGTGACCAGAATTATTTGATTCCTTTTTACACATACTCTGTGACTTCTGATTTTTTTGTAGGTGGCTCAGCTTCAAGTTCCTTTTTATTTGGCTTCTGATTCTTAGAATCCTTGGTCTATGTATATATCAAAAACATAGCTTCTTGACATTACCTGCTCCCATAGTTCCCAAATGCATTTATGCTTCAGCTCCTGCATACTAGATTTCTTTATATTTTCTTTGATTTCACTGATCATAATTACTAAAGATATACTTACCTTTTTTAGTTTTGATTTCCTAAAATCAAGTCAGTTACTAGATTAATTATCATTTCCAAGGCTTTTGGAGCAGTGACTTGTCAGTGAAATGATCATGTAGACTACATAAAATTTCTTCAGTCTGGTAAAGGAATGCTGTGTTTTATCCCTGACCTCCATTTTTCTCATTTTTGAAACAAATAATGAAATAATAAGTTATGAAGATTGTTTTAGATGCCATTTGTGACACCTTACAACTATTTATAACATATACTTAATAAATGGGAAGCATTATAGTATCTTACTTACTTAATTCAACTATGTATGCATGAAAGAGGGGAGAGAGAATAAATAAAAGTTTTAAAAATATTAAGCGTACAGGTAGAAGCACTTGGGTGACTCAGTTAAGCAGCTGCCCGCAGGGAGGGTCATGATCTCAGGGTCCTGGGATGGAGCCCTGCATCTGGCTCCCTGCTCAGTGGGAAGCCTGCTTCTCCCTCTCCCTCTGCCCCTCCCCCCTCACTCATTCTCTCTCTCCCTCTTTCTCTCTCTCTCAAATGAATAAATAAAATCTTTAAAAAAAAAGAGTACAGGTAATTTTGCTGATATTTCAGTTATGGTGCTCATTCCCAAAATATAGTTGTTTTTTTTTTTTTTTTTAAAGATTTTATTTATTTATTTGACAGAGAGAGACACAGCGAGAGAGGGAACACAAGCAGGGGGAGTGGGAGAGGGAGAAGCAGGCTCCCCGCAGAGCAGGGAGCCCGATGCAGGACTCGATCCCAGGACCCTGGGATCATGACCTCAGCTGAAGGCAGTCGCTTAACCAACTGAGCCACCCAGGCGCCCCCAAAATATAGTTAAGATGAGACCCATGAATCAATTAAGCTATACCAAAGCAAACACACGGAAACAGACACATGTATACATACACACCTACAGAGAGAGAGAGAGACAGAGAATGTCATCTAAAAGCAATTCACAAGTTTTCTTTTTGTCCCTCATACTTAACTGAGAAAACTGATTTGTTATAATGCCAGAAAAACAAAACAAAACAAAACAAAAACAAAAGCCCAAAATACTGCTGTGTCAAGTGTAATTTTAAACATGTCCGATTTTTTCTTTTATCTTAATCCTCATGGAATAGGTTATTCCATTTTTCAAAAACTCAAAACTGAGGTTTACAGTTTTACCTATAAGCATCAGTTCCTTCTGATGATTAGATTAGATATGTCCAAAATTTGGACTATTGTGAAAGTGAACTGTGCTTTGTTTTCTTGCTGTGTCTGTTATTAAAATAAGTTTTTCTCATGTCCATAAATTACCAAGATGAGGTAATCCATGAATCCAAGGATTTCCTTCCTCCTTCCCTCCCCCTCTCTCTTGCTCTCTCTGGATCTTTCTCTCACTTTATTTGGAATATCAGGTAGGATCATATGCATGTATATTTGTATATCTCTCTATATATACGTTTACACTCATATTTATATGTTTATATATGTTTACACTCTATTCAACTTATACTTTTTTTTTTTTAATTTCAGTTGTCTAACTTGCTGAGTTTAAATCTTCATCTTTTTTTTTTCCGTTAAACAAAAACCTTATAAAACTACTGAATACAATTTCAGCTATATTATATAGTTTGGAAATTTTGTGATTTTATGATTTTTATTTTGCTAATAGTTAACAAAATTCATTTCTTATATTACTCACAAATTGTGCTTTAAACAATATTTCCACTTGGTTTTGCTGTTGTCATTGTTGTTACTTTCTCTTAGTTATTTTGAATAATGATTTCTTTTTATATTTGTATCAAGGAATCTGTTTCTTTTTACAATTTCACCTTGAAAAATAACTGTCTTGTGTCTCGGTGCCACCTTTTTAAAAACTAGCTTTTGAAGTGTTCCATGAGTTGATAAAATAATAAGATATATTCTCTCTTGGTGATGGTCAGTTTTCAATATATCTTATGAATAATATCTAATTATCAACTTTCTATGTTCCTATAAGTTCATAGATCTGGGGTGGTTGCTAGAAATGGATGATACTGGTAACTCTTCTATTCCTACTGAATTAAAATCCATAGATACGAATATGCTTTGTTTGTTCATATGTTTTGTTTTTCAGATTCCACATAAGTATAAATATACATTATTCATCCTTCTTTGTCTAACTTATTTTATTTAGTATAGGACCCTCTAGGTCCATCCATATTGTCACAAATGGCAAGATTTCATTATTTCTTATGGCTGAGTAATATTCGTGTGTGTGTGTGTGTGTGTGTGTCTGCGTGTGTATCTCTGTGTGTATGCATTCTCTATATATACTATATTCTTTCTATATATACCACCTCTATTGGTGGACTCTTAAGTTTTTTCCACATCTTGGCTATTATAATTAATGCTGCAATGAATGTAAGGGTGTGTATAATCTTTGAATTACTGTTTTCATTTTCTTTGGATAAATACCTAGAAGTAGAATTGCTGGATCATGTGGTAGTTCTATTTTTAACTTTTTGAGGAACTTCCATGCTGTTTTCCATAGTGACTGTAGCATTTTGCATTTCCGTCAACAGTGCATGATGTCTATTGGCCATCTGTATATCTTCTTTGGGGAAATATCTATTCAGGTTCTCTGCCATTTTTCATTTCATTATTTATTTATTTATTTTTTAAGATTTTATTTTATTTTATTTATTTATTTATTTATTATTTTTTTATGCTTATGTTAATCCCCATACATTACATCATTAGTTTTAGATGAAGTGTTCCATGATTCATTGTGCATAACACCCAGTGCTCCATGCAGAATGTGCCCTCCTCAATACCCACCACCAGGCTAACCCATCCTCCCACCCCCCTCCCCTCTAGAACCCTGTTTGTTTTTCAGAGTCCATCGTCTCTCATGGTTTGTCTACCCCTCCAATTTCCCCAGCTTCATTCTTCCCCTCCCGCTACCTTCTTCTTCTTCTTTTTTTTTTTCTTAATATATATTGCATTATTTGTTTCAGAGGTACAGATCTGAGATTCAACAGTCTTGCACAATTCACAGCGCTTACCAGAGCACATACCCTCCCCAGTGTCTATCACCCAGTCACCCCATCCCTCCCACCCCACCCCCCATTCCAGCAACCCTCAGTTTGTTTCCTACAATTAAGAATTCCTCATATCAGTGAGATCATATGATACATTTCTTTCTCTGTTTGACTTAGTTCACTCAACATAATATCCTCCAGTTCCATCCACATTGTTGCAAATGGCAAGATCTCATTCCTTTTGATGGCTGCATAATATTACATTGTATATATATACCACGTCTTCTTTATCCATTCACTTATCAAAAAGAGAAGAGAAATGACCCAAATCAACAAAATCATGAATGAAAGAGGAGAGATCACAACCAACACCAAAGAAATACAAACAATTTTAAGAACATATTATGAGCAACTCTATGCCAGCAAATTAGATAACCTGGAAGAAATGGAGGCATTCCTAGAGATGTATCAACTACCAAAACTGAACCAGGATGAAATAGAAAACCTGAACAGACCTATAACCACTAAGGAAATTGAAGCAGTCATCAAAAATCTCCCAAAAAACAAAAGCCCAGGGCCAGATGGCTTCCCAGGGGAATTCTACCAAACATTTCAAGAAGAATTCATACCTATTCTTCTGAAACTGTTCCGAAAAATAGAAATGGAAGGAAAACTTCCAAACTCATTTTATGAGGCCAGCATTACCTTGATCCCAAAACCAGACAAAGACCCCATCAAAAAGGAGAATTACAGACCAATATCCCTGATGAACATGGATGCAAAAATTCTCACCAAAATACTAGCCAATAGGATCCAACAGTACATTAAAAGGATTATTCACCACGACCAAGTGGGATTTATCCCTGGGCTGCAAGGTTGGTTCAACATCCGCAAATCAATCAATGTGATACAATACATTAACAAAAGAAAGAACAAGAATCATATGATCCTCTCAATAGATGCAGAAAAAGCATTTGACAAAGTACAGCATCCTTTCTTAATCAAAACTCTTCAGAGTATAGGGATCGAGGGTACATACCTCAAGATCATAAAAGCCATCTATGAAAAACCTACAGCGAATATCATTCTCAATGGGGAAAAACTGAGAGCTTTCCTCCTAAGGTCAGGAACGCGGCAGGGATGTCCACTATCACCACTGCTATTCAACATAGTATTGGAAGTCCTAGCCACAGCAATCAGACAACAAAAAGAAATCAAAGGCATCCAAATTGGCAAAGAAGAAGTCAAACTCTCACTCTTTGCAGACAATATGATACTTTATGTGGAAAACCCAAAAGACTCCACCCCAAAACTGCTAGAACTCATACAGGAATTCAGTCAAGTGGCAGGATATAAAATCAATGCACAGAAGTCAGTGGCATTCCTATACACCAACAACAAGACAGAAGAAAGAGAAATGAAGGAGTCGATCCCATTTACAATTGCGCCCAAAACCATAAGATACCTAGGAATAAATTTAACCAAAGAGACAAAGGATCTGTACTCAGAAAACTATAAAATACTCATGAAAGAAATTGAGGAAGACACAAAGAAATGGAAAAACGTTCCGTGCTCATGGATTGGAAGAACAAATATTGTGAAGATGTCAATGCTACCTAGAGCAATTTCATTATTTTTTGATGTTGAGTTCTATGAGTTTTTAAAATACATTTTGGATATTATTCCCTTATTGTTTATATCATTCATAACTATCTTCTTCCATTCTGTGGGTTGCCTTTTCCTTTTGTTGGTGGTTTCCTTTACTTTACAAAAGCTTTTAGTTTGAGGTATTCCCATTTTTTACTTTTGCCTTTATTGTCCTTGCCTGAGGAGACAGAAACAAAAAAATATTGCTAAAACCAAAGTCTAAGAATTTACTGCCTATGTTTTCTTCTAGGAGTTTTATGGTTTTTGTTCTTACATTTAAGCCTAATTTCATTTTGAGTTTATTTTTTTATATGGCGTAAGTAAGTGGTCTAGTTTCATTTTTTTTTATGTAGCTATTCAATTTTCCCAACACCATTTATTGAAGAGACTGCCTTTTTTCCCCATTGTATAGTCTTGCCTCCTTTGTCAAAGATTAATTCACCATATAAATGCAGGTTTGATTCTGGACTCTCTACTCTGTTCCATTAATTATGTGTCTGCTTTTGTGCTAGTATGAAACTATTTTGATTACTGTAGCTTTGTAGTATAGTTTGAAATCAGGAAGTGTGATACCTCAAGCTTTGTTCTTCTTTCTCAAGATTGCTTTTGCTTTTTGGGGTCTTTTGTGGTTCCATACAAATTTTAGGATTGTCTTAGTTTCTTGTATTTGGTATTTTGATAGGGATTGCATTAAATCTGTAGATTGCTTTGGGTAGTATGGATATTTAACAATATTATTTTTTCCAGTCCCTGAGCATGGCTTATATTTCCATTTATTTGTGTTGTCTTTAGTTCCATTCATCATCAATGCCTTCAGAATACATGCCTTTTACCTCCTTGGTTAAATTTATTCCTAAATTTATTCTTCTTGTTGCAAGTCTAAATGGGATTGTTTACCTAATTTCTCTTTCTGATAGTTCATTATTAGTGTATGGAAATGCAATAGAATTATGCATATTAATTTTATATCTTGCAACCTTACTGAATTCATTTACTGAAAATTGTGGTTCTTTATATCCCTTTCATATTTAACAATCAATCTGTTATTTAAACCCTAATACTTAGGGTGCCTGGGTGGCTCAGTCATTAGGCTCTGCCTTCATTTCAGGTCATGATCCCAGGGTCCTGGGATTGAGCCCCGCATCGGGCTTCCTGCTTGGCCGGAAGCCTGCTTCTCCCTCTCCCACTCCCCCTGCTTGTGTTCCTTCTCTCACTGTGTCTCTCTGTCAAATAAATAAATAAAATCTTTAAAAAATAAAAAATAAAATAAAATAAAATAAACCCTAATATTTAAATAAGGCCAAGGCAGTTGTAGTAGGTGAATTAGTTATATTTCCTTTAATCTCCACAATAATCTTACTGTGATATGGTTATTGAGAATTACGGGGCTGAAGTAATTTATATGTGGTCATAACTTCAGTAAATTGAAGGTTTGGTTGAATTTCAGGTCATCCAGCTCCTGGGCCTTGATCTTAACCGCCGTGCATAAGGTCCCATGTGAACAGAGGCATATTAACCATGCCTCTAATAAAATTACACAGAGAGCTATGAATTTGTTAAGGTGTTCTTGATTTTAAAATGGATACAGAGGCTTGTGACTACAAAATCTTCATTGTTAAGTGTGCTTAATTAAAATAACATAATCTCCTTTGCTCCATTTTATGCATTTCACATTATAGAGGGTATTTATATCACAATTTCTGCTATTATGCCATTTGCTTTTGACTGATCTATATTTGCTCAAGTTTCATTTGAGGATTTTGATTTCACGCTCTCTCCCTTATAAAAAGAATATTCCAGATTGGCTTCCAAAAAAAAAATGCATACTTTTGTGTATTTACATCTAGGGATTAGATTAGTGGAGAAAATTGAAGTATCTTAATTTGATTTGTGTGAAATTTTCCACAGCTTTGCCTTCAAGATTCAGATACAATTTGAACATGTCCTCTTGTATCCAAGAGATGATTGCTCAGTAACTTCTGTTAACAGTACTCTTGAAATTTTACTTCTTTTTTATTTTTTGGACTTCCATGAGTATTTTAACAGGAAAAAGAAAGAGAATAAATCAGAAATACAAAGAGTGTCCTTTTAAATTATCAGGAAACTAATAGAGAGTTAAAGATTTAATTTTGTTTGTTATTTTTAGCATAGGGAGTACAACAGATATTTAGCATTGGTGAATATTTTACTAAGTAATAAATTTCTATCTCAAAAGAGGTTTAATTTTGACTATAAGGGGAGAAGGAATAGCTACTTCCAGTTCATGGATAACATAGTAACCATATATGAATCGGGGAGTGAAGCAATAAGTTTGATCTTTAAATTATAGTATAAGAGGAAGCAGATTTCATTTCTGGGATATAACATTATTTTCACCAATCCAGAAAAGTTACCCAAATTAACTGCCAAGGTTCTCTCTTTGTATGTATAACCCTTTAGCTGATTAGGAAGATTCATTGTATTGTTAAAGTCTTTTAAGTATAGATGTTTGCCTACTGGGAGCTTGTTCCTTTTTCATAGAAGTTTAGATAATGAAAATCGATTCTTCATGTATTAATTTTAACCTACACTATAGGAGTTCAGGCATAACATGTTCTGTTTTCTGACAGATTTAAATGAGCTGGTTCCATTTTGGATATGTAGCTTTCAACTTATATAATGCATCAACACAGAGTTGGATTTGAAATTTGAAATCAGAATTTTAAACAATTGACTCAGATCAACTGAAAACCAAGAGCCAATTATTCCACATTTATCTAGCTCTTATTGACAGAATTCTTCCTTTTCAATGTTTAAAGCCATGTACTTCAGCCTCAGCCATCTGTTACCAAGAAGACCAGCATAAATACCATTCTATAACTTAGCTTTTAAAAAAGCTACTAAAATAATATACCATTAGTCTTTATTTTTTTTCAAAAAAAAAAACCACCCTGTTATTCCATTAGAAATACATTTCTATCATGTTACTTCGTTTTATTCATGAGGTAAGAATTCAGTTCTGTCATTTAATAGACACACAAAAAATAATTTTATTACATAACATCTCACCATTTCTTCAGTTTTAATTTTAACTATCTTCCACACTTCCATGAATTCTCAGACCACTCAATGAGACCAAAAAAAAAAAAAAAATTGTCCTAACTTTATAGTTGGTGTTATTTTATACATAAAAGAACATGTTTTCTTTAGGATAGCTGCGAACTATTATTAACCTGCCATTTGGAAGCATGGTGAGCTCTCTGAGTAACAATAAATGTAACAAGTTAGATTGGGTCCTAATCTTTTCACTCTGATGAAGTGAGGATCTATTAAAACTAGTGATACTATGATAACACTAATTTGTCTGGTACTGCTGTCCCAAATCAGAGCTGTAGCTGGAGGCAGCTGGAGGTATTTTATTGAAAGCCAAAGTAAATTGGGGCAGTTCCCTTAGCAGTATAAATTAGTCAGAACCTTGGAGACATAGGTATATTTTCGGAGTGAAGTACTGAACTATTTTTCTAAGAATTATGTCACCTTAATTCAGTAATTTGGTATGCCTCGGGGTTTGCATGTATTTTAGAGATACTGTAATGAAGCGTGTGAGTATTCATTTAAAGACAGAAGTCCCCCAAGAATAAAAGGCATGCCTAATTCACTGGAAATGCTATCATTCTCAGAATGTTTCCAGGAGTAATGCAAACTTGTACTGGCTAGGTTAGATAAGTTATTAGGAGCATATGGGGATGAAATGGCTAAAATGTGGTAAAGAGATCACTGAAAATTAGGTCATCCTCAAATGAATTAATAAAAGCTCAGAGTTTACAAACTGAAGGACTATGGAGTGGGTTGCCTCCTTATCCTTTTTCCTTCTGGCCTCTGGCTTGGATGGACCTACCTTCACTATTTCAGTGGTTTCAAACCCTATATGTTTTTAGTAATCCAACATAAGTACCATGCAATAAAAATGGAATTTTACACATTGGGGTAATTTTCTTTGTCCTATACAGTGGTTTGAGAATTCATAGAAATGCTGTATATTACACAATTTAAACTGAAGAAACAGAGAGATATTGGTATGGAATACAAACTTTTTTTTTTTTTTTGTAACTACATTTTAGTGGAAAACAATGCCAAATAGGTTTTAAAAACTCTATGAAGTGCTTGTTTAAGCTACTTTGGTTCATTCTAGGATATGCTTCTTTTTATCCTACACATGACCCTTATACCATTCCAAGTTTTACTATAATTGTATATAACTTTGTATTTTTCTTCTCATTATTAGAATTTAAACTAACAAATAAAGGTGTGATATAGCCAAGGAGCACAGGTTTTGGAATTAGACGGCTCTATATTGAAACCTTAGTTTTTCTTTTATTGTGGTATACACCTGGATATTTTTCTTAAGCTTTGTGAGCTTTATTTTTCTACTTTCAGATACGAACATTACATATATTATTATTATATACTTTTTAAATTAAGTCTGGAAAATGAAATTTCCTCTTCTAATTCTGGGTAGCAGCATATTTAATGAGAAAAAAACACATGGTTTTGTCTCATTTTCATTATTTGTATTTATATTAAATACACATATGTCCATAGATTATAAACAATGTACACACTTTTCTCATCACTCTACTAAATATGCTTTTATTAGAATTTTAAACTGTATATTATCAAATGGATGTTAAATTGTGCTTTTGAAGCTCTGTTCAAAATGATTCACTTTCTATGGTTTAGATAATAAAGATGATGAAAAACATCATTTTGGGAACAAAATCAGTGGCCAGGTGTGTCGTATTTACACAAAGAATGCAGTCAACATCAAGGACTTGCATCAATGTCAAAGTGATCCCTGATAGTCTGATGTTTATGCTGGAAAGAAATGTACAATGCTGCTGGTAGAAAAACCAGACTATGTCCATACAATATAAGCATTTAAGTAGTTGAAGCTCAAGAATACAAGACTAGTATTTTGATTTCCACTTAAGTAACACAATAGTTGATTAATATATTTTCACTAATGTCATTGCAGTTTGTGTTATGTAAACACAGCATATGTTAGGCTGGGTGGGGGAAACATCAGAGGGTTATACTGGAAGCCTTTTTCATCCATTTAATATGTTAGTTAGTTGTAGAATATTTTTTCCTATGAGAATATACTATTAAACACTACGAGACTGAGGTCAGGAGACATTTACATTTCTTAGGACCCTCTCCAAATAATACAGTAGCCATGAATAAATTAATTAAGGTAGAGAGATGTTCTTATTTTGACCTCAAGTGACTAAATCAAGGTAATGGTTTTATTGTGGAAGGCAAATAGTAATCTGTGTTCGTTGGGATACAGTGATCCATCAAAATCTTAATAGATCCATGTGAAGAGGAATATCTCAAATGTTTGAGTACAGGTCTGTTTATCTAAATTGTTTAGCACACATTTCTATAACCTAAAATTATATTTTAGAAACTAAAGTTTAGCCAGATAGTTATTCTTAGAAACCAAATGTTTTACAGTGATTCTTTTTAGAATATAAAGACGCATGCATTTGTCAATATGATAGAATATGATATTAGTTCAACATCATCTTTTATCATTATTATTATAATTTCTTAACCTACCAGAAATTTTTCTTGCTCTGTGTTAGAAGGACAACATTTGTGATATGCTGATGTTATTGTCCTTCAATGATGGGAACAAAAACATGAAAATGAAAATACGTCTTTCAAAAGAAAATTACTTCCCAGCAGAATGATACAAAATATTAGTAAATAATTCTTAAAAACCATTTCATTAAAAAAATCATGTATACGAGTATTTTAAGGCAAATAAAGGGGTGACTGGGTGGTTCAGTCAGTTTAACATCTGACTCTTGATTTTGGCTCAGGTCATGAATCTGGGGTTGTGGGATCCAGCAGGGAGTCAGGCTCCATACTCAGCATGGAGTCTCCTTGTCCCTCTCCCTCCGCTCCTCCCTCTACCCTCCACACTCGCTCTTGCACACACACTCTCTTTCTCTCAAATAAATAAATAAAATCTTTTAAGAAAATTAAGGCAAATAAAGATTAGATTTTTAAATGTAACACCGTGTTTTCAAAGGAGGAAAATAATGTATTCACTTTTTTTTTTTTTTTAGTTCATGTACGTGTACGTTTGAGAGTGGAATTTAACCAACTCATTTAGGCAATGATCTTTGGGCAAGTGAAGGGCATTTTAGTCACTTTCAACTACATATGTAATTACATGAAAATTATATAGAATTTCTTCGGAAAAATCCAATTTGGAATATTTTTTGTTTCTGTGAATAAATAGTTTCATAGACTGAACTATTAAAAAATCAGTATCACTAAATGCAGATATTTCAAAGGCACCATATTAAAACAAGCTCACTATATTCTATCAGTATGCTTTTATCTTTATTTTTTTAAGATCTATTTATTTATTTGAGAGAGAGAGAGAGAGCAAGTAGGGGAGGGGCAAAGGGAGAGAATTTTCAAGCAGACTCCCTTCTGAGCGTAGAACCAACCTGAGCAGAAACCAAGAGCCAGCCCACTTAACTAACTGAATCATCCAGGTGCCCCTATCAGTACGCTTTTAAACATTAATTTAATTCTGATTGCTTCAATGGTTCTGAATCATATCCTGTGTTAGGAGATTACTATATATAAAGTAAACGAAAATAAAACTCTACCTGTGCCTATGATTGTTCATTTAGCACATTTAAAAAAATGCCACTGCCTTCGGCTCAGGTCATGATCCTGGAGTCCCGGGATCGAGTCCCGCATCGGGCTCCCTGCTCAGCGGGGGGGGTCTGCTTCTCCCTCTGACCCTCCTCCCTCTTGTGCTCTCTCTATCTCATTCTGTCTCTCAAAATAAATAAATAAAATCTTTAAAAAAAAAAAAAATAAATAAATAAATTACTGTAATACTTTGATAAACATAACCAAGATGTCCTTCAGTTGGCTAATGGATAAAGAAACTGTGATGCATCCATACAATGCAATATTCTTCAATTACAAAAATAAATGCACAACCACGACAAAAACAAGGTGGAGGGACCTTAGATCATATTGCCAAATGAAATAAACCAGTCTGAAAAAACTACATGATGTATATTTCTAATTATCTGACATTCTGGAGAAGGCAAAACGACACCGATTTTAAAAGGATTGGCGGATGCCATGAGTTGTGGGGAAGGGTTGAATGGGTGAAGCACACAAGATTTGCTTAGGGCACTGAAACTATTCTGTACAATACTGCAATGATGGATACATGACATCATGCATTTGTCAAAATTCAAAGCACTTTATAACACAAAGTAAGAACCTTAATATTTGCAATTTTTAAAAATATCACTTAGGAGGTCAAAGGATGCCAGGATGGAATGCAGACTGTGATAATACAATCTAACTTTATGAAACAACCTCATCAAGGGGTGGGGGATAAACTAATCACCTACCTAACTTTGGAAATGAAGTCTGTATGACTAAAGGCAAAGGAACTGTACATAAGCACTGTACTCTAGTTGACAGAGTTTCCTCCTATAAAGGTATAGTTTAACAGTGATGATACTACTTTATATGTATAGTAACAATTAAGTAAATGGAAAGTGGATGGGATGAGTCAGGTTTCCCACTGTTTGAGAAGGAATGTACAAATAAACAAGGAGAGGAAACTAGAATGATCCACTTGGTAATAATGGACTAGAGTTGGAGGCATCAAGAACTCTTGTTTAGGTCAATATAGATCAGATGGTTAGATATAAAAATATTTATGCATATGTGTACATATATGAGTTAGTATGCATACATATATTTCCTTACTTTGAGCTGAGAGAACCTAGAAACAATGTCACTCCAATAGTGATAAGCACATTAAGCACAAAGAACTAGATTTCTAGTACCATTCTCCAATATCAGGGAACAGGGCTTCTCAGAGAAATAGCTGATTCTAGCATTGGATGCAAAATGAACCTGGGACATATTATAGTGCTAACACACATACACACACACGCACGCACGCACACAATGGATGCTTGTCAAAGGGACATAGTAGTCAAATGAAAAAATTCCCAATAGCCAAAGCTGCAAAAAAATTGAGCAACAAATTAAATAAAGAAATAATTGCATTATAACACAAAGTATAAAATAAATATTGATGAGTTCATACTGACCTAAATGAGTTTTTAATAAATAAATGAGGTAGAATAGACAAATATCCCATGCAGAATAATTCTAAATCATTTACACAAACATTAAGGGATTAGGGCATAATTTCCTCCTCCTTAAATGTGAGCTGCACATATGAGTTTCCTTGCAAAGAATACATTGTAGAATGGGGTAAATAGAGTAACTTTACAGTGGAGTAACCTGAAAAACATTACCTCAGCCAGGTGACCATGGTCAACATCAATAGTGTAATTCATATTGATAGTATGTACTGTTGATAGTAGGTAATGATACTTATCATAAGTTTGCACTGTATCTCTGTCATCTACAAAAAAAACCCCAAACCGATATTTAAACATGAGGAAAAGAAAAAGATCAGACAAATCCCAGTTGAGGGGCATTCTACAAAAAAACCCTGACTAGTACTGCACAAAACTGGCAAGATCATCTGCGAAAACCTGAGAAATTCTCACAGCTAAAAGGAGCCTAAGAAGACATGGGACTAAATGTCATGGGGATAGAATACTAGAACAGCAAAAAGAGATAGATAAAATGTAAGAAAATCCAAATAAACAATGGGCTTCAGTTAATGGTATTGTATCAATATTGATTCATTAACTATAATAAATGTGCCATATTATGCAAGATAGTAATAATAGGGGAAACTCGGTTTGGAGTGTATGGGAACTCCGTAACTGAAATCTTTCTGTAGATCTGAAACTGCTCTAAAATTTAAAATGTTTATTTATAAAAATCAAGCCTATCCTTTTTGCTTAATGCATGATAAAAATGAAGAGTCTGACCAAGTAAATGTCTGGATGCTTTCCTTAATAATATGATTTAATAAAAATTTAGAGTAGTATGCATCTGTTTCCATTTCTTACTTTCTTCTTTTTTTTTTAATACAAATCTAAAATGTTGCCTGTTGACCTAATTACTACTAGAAATTGAGCCAGCTCTTCCTCAGTGTTAAGTTCATTTTCCTTCAAGGAAAGAAGCTTTTAAGAGAAGCTCATTAACAATTTCATTTCACTAAGTTTGTAGCTCATATGTAAGTTTCTCTTGCTTGCATATGCAAACTCATTAGAGTGATAAAAAAGAAGAGAATATCAGGATGTGTGCTGTTTATCATCTGTAATATGACAATAGTCCATCCACCTGAGGGGAGGCAGTGGCTAAAGGACAAACAAATAAATGTGAAACAGTGGGATTGAGTCATTATTTTAATAAATTTTATTAAGTACCTAAAAGATCTCCTCTAGGCATTCTGCTTTCTAGAAGAGTAACCTAGCTATAAATCTATGTTTCAAATATTTCCCATAAGAAAAGTATATGAATATTATGATTTGATTCAATACATTAATTGAATGCTTGATGTGTATCAGGTAATCCTAGCACTAGGGATGTATCAGTGAGCAGAACTGATGCAAATCACTGTCTTTGTGACTCATCTCACTGTGCATTCTTTACAATGGACTATTTTATATATGGATTTGAAGTCTAGAAGTTAGGGAAAACAATAGCATTTTAAGTTCTTATATACCTCCACTTCTAGATTTCTGTGAGTCCTACCAGTAAGGGAAATAGGTAATCAAAACTCCTTCCTCCAGAATGTAATGTGTTAAAATATTTAAACCAGTAAGGATTTAAACACAAGGAGAAGTAGCAATAGGTTTGTCCCATGGTCTCTAGAGACTCAAAACTTTTAAAAAGGAAAAGAATACTTTTACCTCCCCTTACCCCATCCCACTGGTTTTCTCTCCAAATTTTGCAACATTCTTTATTTTTCTTAAATTTTTTCAAGATTTATTAAATGTTAATATCAGGTAAGTTTTTGCAACAGAAACTAGGAATAAAAGATGGAATATAATGATACTATATCTACATGAGAAATTTTATGAACTAAATCAGATCTATTTTTATCCTATTGTAGATTTTAAAGATCTATCTATCTATCTACCTAGCTATTTATTTATTTATTTGAGAGAGAGTTCACGTGAGCAGTGGGGCAGGACAGAGAGAGAGGGAGAGAATCTCAAGCAGACTCCCTGCTGAGCATGGAGCCTGATGCAGGGCTCGATCTCACAACCCTGAGACCATGACCTGAGCCGAAGTCAAGAGTTGGATGCTTAACTGAGTGAGCCACCCAGGTGCTTCTATTTTATCCTATTGTAGATTTTTTTTTTAAGATTTTATTTATTTGAGAGAGAGAGAGCTAGCATGAGCGGGGGGTGGGTGGGTGGGTGCTGGAGGAGCAGAGAGAGAGGGAGAAGATTCCCAGCTAAGCAGGGGGCCCGATGTGTGGGTCTCAGTCCCAGGACCCTGAGATCATGATCTGAGCCAAAGGTAAAGGCTTAACCAACTGAGGCACCCAGGCACCCATCCTATCGATTTTAAAATGCAGTAAATTTTATTAGCTATAAAGTCCATCCTAAATATTTTGGGGGTCAAGTCAAAGAGGACAAAGGAAGTCCCACATACCACATGTCTAAAATTTGGAAGTTACTTTTAATTAAATTAGCAAACTTGTAAAGTTGCATTCTTTTACTTCTACAAATACAAATCCAAAACAAGAAGCTGAAAAATATGTTGCTATGGGATGAATTGTGTTTCTGCTCCTAGAATAGATATGTTAAAGTCCTAACCCTCAGTACCTGTGGACCTTATTTGTAAATAGGGTCTTTGCAGATTTAGTCAAAATAAATTGGTGTAATTAGCGTGGTCCTTAATCCAGTTGACTGGTGTCCTAATAAGAAGAGGGAAATTTGGATACAGATACACAAGGAAAACACCATATGAAGACACAGAGACAAGCAGACCTGAAGGAAGATGGCCATGTGAAAAAGGAAGCCATATGAACATTGGAATTATGCTGTCATAAGCCAAGGAACACATGAGGCTACTAGAAGTTTAGAAGAGGTCAAGAAGGAGGCTTCCCTAGAGACTTTGGAGGGAGTGTGGTCCTGCTGACACATTGATTTCAAACTTCCATCCCCTAGAACTGTGAGAACAAATTTCTGTTGACTTAAGCCATCTAGGTTGCAGTACTTTGTAACAACAACATTAGGAAATTAATATGTGAATAACTGTCATTTTTGTTAAATGACAAAAATTTAGCCACATATCAAAGATTATATAATTATTATTGTACAAGTTCAGTTGCTCTGTTGATGGATAGGCAATGTTTGTATGAAAGAGAATAAAAACTTTCATGATTCAACAATTATATATTTTTCAAGTTATATTTTATTAAAAATTATGTTTTTGTCATATGGCTTATTTTTCTTGCCTTCATCTTGACAAAAATCACTAATTTTCATAATAAAGATTTTACTTAATTTGTGTTCCATTTGCAATAATTACTGGCACATACTTCCAAAATGATAAAAATATCTTTAAAATATTTAGATGTAAAGGATTATGAACAATAAGTAAATATATTTCCAGATTGCAAAATTTAAGTATAATTTCATAAACATGTAAATTAAATATAAAGATTAAAATATAATACCAAAGTATTCCAAAAATACTGTTCTTTCAAATATTCAAAAATTGTATATTATAATTTCAATAAAAATAGATACAATTAGTTAATAATTTTAAAATTTAAATCAAAATTACATAGATAAACCTGGAATTTATATTTAATTTCTGGAAGAAATAATTATACTTGATTAAATATTTTTATAAAAATTAACTTCTTTTTAATACTAATTGGTTGGACTTTGTGTTGGGTGACCTGGTGCATGGATTTACAGAGGCTGTCAAGGACTATGAAGAAGTTTCTCTTTCCCTATCCCTGTTACACAGTCTTCTAAAAGAACAATTATCTGGTTTTAAATCTTGTAATTTTTTATATTTCATGATCTAGAATATGCTGAAAATTATTAGCAATTCACTAAATTTGACCCTCTAAACACTTTCTCTCTCTCTCTTACCCTCTCTCTTCTCCCCTCCCAACTGCACTCTCTTTCTCTCTCTCAGAAAAAAAAAAAAATGCTGTTTATTCAATTTTTGTTACTTTCAAAGCAACAAATAGTGAGCCATGATGTTAAAATCTTTCATTCATGGGTCTCCATTGGCTCAGCTTAGAAGATACATATACCAAGATATATATCACATTAGAAGATACATACTAAGTTCCTATAATACAGAGATAACAATGGAAATGCATTTGTGATAAGTTCCTTGAAACTACTATTTATGCTTCAATTGTCTTTATTTTTCTTTCAAACTCCTTCTGTGTCAGATATAAGAAAACAATAGTAGCTACACGATAGCCTGAAGTATGTTTAGCTAAATCCACAGATAGGTGGGTAGTGGGTAGGTAGATAAAAATGTAGATAAATCTTTATAGATAAACATATTTTGGAGTGGTCATGAACATGCTTTTCAAATTTTTTTATTATTATTATCTTATGTTAATCACCATACATTACATCATTAGTTTTTGATGTAATGTTCCATGATTCATTGTTTGCGTATAACACCCACTGCTTCTTGCAGAACATGCCCTCTTTAATACACATTACCAGACTAACCCATCCTCCCACACCCTCCCCTCTAGAACCCTCAGTTTATTTTTCAAAGTCCATAGTCTCCAATGGTTCATCTCCCCCTCTGATTCCCCCCCTTCATTCTTCCCCTCCTGCTATCTTCTTCTTTTTTTTCTTTTTAACGTATAATGTATTATTTGTTTCAGAGGTACAGGTCGGTGATTCAACAGTCTTGCACAATTCACAGCGCTCACCATAGCACATACCTTCCCCAATGTCTATCACCCAGCCACCCCATCCCTCACACCCCCCACCACTCCAGCACTCCCCAGTTTGTTTCCTGAAATTAAGAATTCCTCATATCAGCGAGGTCATATGATACATGTCTTTCTCTGATTGACTTTTTCACTCAGCATAATACCCTCCAGTTCCATCCACGTCATTGCAAATGGCAAGATTTCATTCCTTTTGATGGCTGCATAATATTCCACTGTATATATATACCATAGATTTTTTTTTTAAGATTTTATTTATTTATTTGACAGAGAGGGACACAGCGAGAGAGGGAACACAAGCAGGGGGAGTGGGAGAGGGAGAAGCAGGCTCCCTGCAGAGCAGGGAGCCCAATGCAGGACTCGATCCCAGGACCCTGGGATCATGACCTGAGCTGAAGGCAGTCGCTTAACCAACTGAGCCACCCAGGCGCCCAATACCAAATCTTCTTTATCCATTCATCTGTCAATGGACATCTTGGCTCTTTCCATAGTTTGCTGTTGTGGACATTGCTGCTATAAACATCGGGGTGCATGTACCCCTTCGGATCCCTACATTTGTATCTTTGGTGTAAATACGAAGTAGTGCAATTGCTGGATCTTATGGTAGCTCTATTTTAACCTTTTTGAGGAACCTCCATACTGTTTTCCAGAGTGGCTCCACCAGCTTGCATCCTCACCAACAGTGTAGGAGGGTTCCCCTTTCTCCGCATCCCCGCCAACATCTGTCGTTTCCTGACTTGTTAATTTTAGCCATTCTGACTGGTGTGAGGTGATATCTCACTGAGGTTTTGATTTGGATTTCCCTGAGGTCGAGCAATGCTGAGCACTTTTTCATTTGTCTGTTGGCCATTTGGATGTCATCTTTGCAAAAATGTCTGTTCATGTCTTCTGCTCATTTCTTGATTGGATCATTTGTTCTTTGGGTGTTGAGTTTGATAAGTTCTTTATAGATTTTGGATACTAGTCCTTTATCTGATATGTCATTTGCAAATATCTTCTCCCATTCTCTCAGTTATCTTTTGGTTTCATTGACTGTTTCTTTTGCTGACCAAAAGCTTTTTAACTTGTTGAAGTCCCAATAGTTCATTTTTGCCCTTGCTTCCCTTGCCTTTGGCAATGTTTCTAAGAAGAAGTTGCTGCGGCTGAGGTGGAAGAGGTTGCTGCCTGTGTTCTTTAGGATTTGGATGGACTCCTGTCTCACATTTAGGTCTTTCAACCATTTGGAGTCTATTTTTGTGTGTGGTGTAAGGAAATGGTCCAGTTTCATTCTTCTGCATGTGGCTGTCCAATTTTCCCAACACCATTTGTTGAAGACAATGTCATTTTTCCACTGGATATTCTTTTTTGCTTTGTCGAAGATGAGTTGACCATAGAGTTGAGGGTCCATTTCTGGGCTCTCTATTCTGTTCCATTGATCTATGTGTCTGTTTTTGTGCCAGTACCATACTGTCTTAATGATGACAGCTTTGGAATAGAGCTTAAAGTCTGGAATTGTGATGCCGCCAGCTTTGATTTTCTTTTTCAACATTCCTCTGGCTATTCAGGGTCTTTTCTGGGTCCATACATACTTTAGGATTATTTGTTCCATTTCTTTGAAAAAAGTGGATGGTATTTTGATAGGGATTGCATTGAATGTGTAGATTGCTCTAGGTAGCATTGGCATCTTCACAATATTTGTTCTTCCAATCCATGAGCATGGAACATTTTTCCATTTCTTTGTGTCTTCCTCAATTTCTTTCATGACTATTATATAGTTTTCTGAGTACAGATTCTTTGCCTCTTTGGTTAGACTTATTCCTAGGTATCTTATGGTTTTGGGTGCAATTGTAAATGGGATCGACTCCTGAATTTCTCTTTCTTCTGTCTTGTTGGTGTATAGGAATGCCACTGATTTCTGTGCATTGATTTTCTATCCTGTCACTTTACTGAATTCCTGTATGAGTTCTAGCAGTTTGGGGGTGGAGTGTTTTGGGTTTTCCACATAAAGTATCATATCATCTGCAAAGACGGAGAGTTTGACTTCTTTGCTGATTCAGTTGCCTTTTATTTCTTTTTGTTGTCTGATTGCTGTGGCTAGGACTTCTAGGACTATGTTGAATAGCAGTGGGGATAGTGGACATTCCTGCCATGTTCCTGACCTTAGGGGGAAAGCTCTCAGTTTCTCCCCATTGAAAATGATATTCGCTGTGGGTTTTTCATAGATGGCTTTTATGATATAGAGGTATGTACCCTCTATGCCTATACTCTGAAGAGTTTTGATCAAGAAAGGATGCTGTACTTTGTCAAATGCTTTTTCTGCATCTATTGAGAGAACCATATGGTTCCTATTCTTTCTTTTATTAATGTATTGTATCACATTGATTGATTTGCAGATGTTGAACCAACCTTGCAGCCCAGGGATAAATCCCACTTGGTCGTGGTGAATAATCCTTTTAGTGTACTGTTGGATCCTATTGGCTAGTATTTTGGGGAGAATTTTTGCATCCATGTTCATCAAGGTTATTGGTCTGTAATTCTTTTTGATGGGGTCTTTGTCTGGTTTGGGCATCAAGATAATGGTGGCCTCATTAAACGAGTTTGGAAGTTGTCTTTCCATTTCTATTTTTTGGAACAGCTTCAGGAGAATAGGTATTAATTCTTCTTGAAATGTTTGGTAGAATTCCCCTGGGAAGCCATCTGGCCCTGGGCTTTTGTTTGTTGGGAGATTTTTGATTACTGCTTCGATTTCCTTAGTGGTTTAGGTCTGTTCAGGTTTTCTATCTCTTCCTGGTTCAGTTTTGGTAGTTGATACATTTCTAGGAATGCATCCATTTCTTCCAGGTTATCTAATTTGCTGGCATAGAGTTGCTCATAATATGTTCTTATAATTGTTTGCATTTCTTTGGTGTTGGTTGTGATCTCTCCTCTTTCATTCATGATTTTATTTATTTGCATCATTTCTCTCTCTTTTTTTTTTTGATAAGTCTGGCCAGGGGGTTATAAATCTTGTTAATTCTTTCAAAGAAACAGCTCCTAGTTTTGTTGATCTGTTCTACTGTTCTTTTTGTTTCTAATTCATTGATTTCTGCTCTGATATTTATTATTTCTCTTCTCCTGCTGGGTTTAGGTTTTTATTTGCTGTTCTGTCTCCAGCTCCTTTAGGTGTAGGGTTAGGTTGTGTATTTGAGACCTTTCTTGTTTCTTGAGAAAGGCTTGTATTGCTATATACTTTCCTCTTAGGACTGCCTTTGCTGCATCCCAAAGATTTTGAACAATTGTGTTTTCATATTCATTTGTTTCCATGAATTATTTTTTTTAATTCCTCTTTAATTTCCTGGTTGACCCATTCATTCTTTAGTAGGATGCTCTTTAGCCTCCATGTATGAGTTCTTTCCAACTTTCCTCTTGTGCCTGAATTCTAGTTTCAAAGCACTGTGGTCTGAAAATATGCAGGGAATGATCCCAATCTTTTGGTACCAGTTGAGACCTGATTTGTGACCTAGGATGTGATCTATTCTGGAGAATGTTCCTTGGGCACTAGAAAAGAATGTGTATTCTGTTGCTTTGGGATGGAATGTTCTGAATATATCTGTGAAGTCCATTTGGCCCAGTGTGTCATTTAAAATCTTTATTTCCTTGTTGATCTTTTGCTTAGATGATCTGTCCATTTCAGTGAGGGGGGTGTTAAAGTCCCCCACTATTATTGTATTGTTGTCGATGTGTTTCTTTGCTTTTGTTATTAATTGCCTTATATAATTGGCTGTTCCCATGTTAGGGGCATAGATATTTATAATTGTTAGATCTTCTTGTTGGATAGACCCTTTAAGTAGGATATAGTGTCCTTCCTCAACTCTTATTACAGTCTTTGGTTTAAAATCTAATTTGTCTAATATAAGGATTGCCACCTCAGCTTTCTTTTGGTGTCCATTAGCATGGTAAATGGCTTTCCACCCCCTCACTTTCAATCTGGGGGTGTCTTTGGGTCTAAAATGAGTCTCTTGAAGGCAGCATATTGATGGTTCTTGTTTTTTTATCCAATCTGATAGCCTATGCCTTTTGATTGGGGCATTTAGCCCATTCACATGCAGGGTAACTATTGAAAGATATGAATTTAGTGCCTCTGTATTGCCTGAAAGTTGACTGTTACTGTATATTGTCTGTGTTCCTTTGTGGTCTATGTTGCTTTTAGGCTCTCTCTTTCTTAGAGGACCCCTTTCAATATTTCTTGTAGGGCTGGTTTTGTGTTTGCAAATTCCTTTAGTTTTTACTTGTCCTGGAATCTTTTAATCTCTCCTTCTATTTTCAATGAGAGCCTAGCTGGTTATAGTATTCTTGGCTACATATTTTTCTCATTTAGTGCTCTGAATATATCATGCCAATCCTTTCTGGCCTGCCAGATCTCTGTGGATAGGTCTATTGCCAATCTAATGTTTCTACCATTGTAAGTTACAGATCTCTTCTCCTGAGTTGCTTTCAGGATTTTCTCTTTGTCTCTGAGACTCGTAAGTTTTAGTATTAAATGTCGGGGTGTTGACCTATTTTTATTGATTTTGAGAGCCGTTCTCTGTGCCGCCTCAATTTTGATGCCTGTTTCCTTCCCCAAATTAGGGAAGTTCTCTGCTATAATTTGCTCCAATATACCTTCTGTCCCTCTCTCTCTTTCTTCTTCTTCTGGGATCCCAATTATTCTAATATTGTTTTGTCTTATGGTATCATTTATCTCTCGAATTCTGCCCTCATGATCCAGTAGTTGTTTATCTCTCTCTTTCTCAGCTTCTTTATTTTCCATCATTTGGTCTTCTATATCACTAATCTCTCTTTTGCCTCATTTTTCCTAGCAGTTAGAGCCTCTATTTTTTATTGCACCTCATTAATAGCCTTTTTGATTTCAACTGGGTTAGGTTTTAGTTCTTTTATTTCTCCAGAAAGAGTTTCTCTAATAACTCCCATGCTTTTTTCAAGCCCAGCTAGTATCTTTAAAATCATAATTCTGAACTCTAGTTCTGACATCTTACTAATGTCCGTATTGATTAGGTCCCTGGAAGTCGGTACTACCTCTTGTTCTTTTTGTTGAGGTGATTTTTTCCGTCTTGTCATTTTTTCCAGTGGAGAACAGGTGAATGAGAGAACAAAATGCTAACAGGGTAACAACATTCCCAGAAAATATACTCTAAACAAATCAGAAAAGACCTGAAGCTGTGGGAAAAGAAAGGCAAAGAAAGAAAAAAGAAAAAGAAGAAAAAAGAAATAGAAAAAGATAAAAACAAATAAAAACAGAACAAACCAATAAAACCTAGAATATGATCAAATATGATCAGGCTTGTGCATAGATCAATGCCACACACTAGATTTTGGTCTGTTAGAAGAAAGTGCCTTCCAAAATTTTAAAGAAAGAAAAACTTATATATGTACAAAGTAAAGGTTAACACGATGAAGAGATGGAATATGACTGTAAAGATGAAAATTATGAAGGATTTTATAAAAGGAATTGATAAGAAGTTGGTTGAAAAAAGAAAGAAGAGTATTTTTAAAAAAAAGGAGAGAATGTGATCAGGCAGGAGACTAGAACAAAGCCATACGCTAGAGATTTAGGGTATATTTTCATCTGTTAGAAGAAACTGTATCCCCCCAATTTTTTCTTTTTTTAGAATTTATTTATGTATTTGAGAGAGAGAGAATGAGAGAGAGAGAGCATGAGATGGGGGAGGGTCAGAGGGAGAAGCAGACTCCCCGCCGAGCAGGGAGCCTGATGTGGGACTCGATCCTGGGACTCCAGGATCATGACCTGAGCCGAAGGCAGTCGCTTAACCAACTGAGCCACGCAGGCGCCCCTGTATCCCAAAATTTTAAAGAGAGAACAACTTTATATATATATATATATATATATATATATATGCCAAAAATAAGGGTAACTACTATGAAGGGATAGAATATGACTCTAAAAATGAAAAATAAAAAATATTTTTTAAAAAAAAGGGATTGATAAAATGTTTGTTGAAAAAGGGAAAAAGAAAAATTAGGAAAAAAAAGACAGCTAAAAAAAATATTAACTTTGAAAGACTAAAGAATCCTGGTAAAAAAGCCATGGATTCTATGTGCAGTATTTCCCTAGCGCTGGAGTTCTGCCGTTCTCATTGATCGGTAAACTTGGTCTTGCTGGCTGTTCTCGCTGATCTTCTGGGGGAGGGGCCTGTTGCCATGGTTCCCAAATGTCTTTGCCAGAGGCAGAATTGCCCCGCCCCTGCTGGTCCGGGTTAAGTAATCTGCTCAGGTTTGCTCTCGGAACCTTTTGTTCCCTGCAAACTTTCCATACAGCTTTGGAGGAGGTGAAAATTGCGGCCTCCCAATCTCTGCCCTGGAGGAGCCGAGAACTCAGGGTCCCACTCCTCAGCGAGCGCCCAGAGAAAAGCAGTCAGTCACTCCCGTCTCCCCTGTCTCTGGCCACACTCCATGCTCACCCGGCCTGTGACCGAGTATTTCTATCTCTGGCACCCGACCCCGTGCAGAGTCTCCAAACCCAGCAGATCCCTGCGGTGCACTCCCGCGCGGCTCCTCCCGGGGGAAGAAGGGGAGTCTCCCAGGATCTGCCGCTTGTTGGGTCCCTGCTGGAGGAGCAGTGGCCCGACTGTGCCATGGATCACAGTTTATGGCAACCCCGAGCTGACAGCCTGCGCCTCGGCTCCGTCTCTGTAGCTGGCTTCCCAGCTCTGATACCTGGGAGCTCTGCTGCCCTCATGCACCGCTGGTCTTTCTGTGACACCGAGGGTCCTGAGACCACACTGTCCCGCGAGGGTTCCACCCCATGCTTAGCCACTGGAGTGGCTCCCTCAGCGGAGCAAACTTCTAAAAGTTCCGATTTTGTGCTCTGCAACTCAATCACTTGCCAGAAGCGGCCAACGGAGGCCCCCTCCCCCGCCGTCTATCCTCCCGAATATCTCCTCAGATTCGCTTCTCCACACGTCCTACCTTCCAGAAAGTGGTCGTTTTTCTGTTCAGAGAGTTGTTGCTATTCTTTTCTTCAATCTCCTGTTGAGTTTGTAGGTGTTCAGAATGGTTTGATCCCTATCCAGCTGAATTCCTCAGACCAGACGAAATCCTGGTCTCCTACTCCTCCGCCATCCTGCTCCGCCCCCCCCCATTTTTCTCAAATATTTTGTCATGTTGTTGATTTTTTTTGATAAAACAATTGACACTTTATCCATTTTAACTGACACAGAGATTGCCCTGTGCAGACAATGGCAGTGAATTCTTAACTTAGGACAATATGTTTAGAAAATGGTAGAAGAAAATGGATAAGCCAGTCTGTCATAACATATATTTAAAATTGTGAACAGGCACCTTGAGAAATACTATTGTTCATAATGAAATGAGTACAAGTATTTCCATTATATTTTCTAAAGCTACATATAACATCTACCACATAGTGCTTTAATTCTTATTCTTAAAAGTTATAATGATTCCAAGAATTGATTTTATTGAACGGTTTGTTTATGGAAGTGGTGGTGTCTGGCAAATGAAACCACTTCTAGGAAGAGTGCTCATTTATCTTCCTTGGATTTCAACCAAACACATTTCAGAGATAATGTATCTACAAAAGTTTAACTTGACTGGCATAAGGTTTAAGTAGAAATATTCCATTCAAATCTCTATCCATATCTATATCCATATCTATTATGCATGCTGCCCATTTTTAAAGTCACTCATGACTCAGGATAGTGGATCTTAACTTTGCATATTGGAATTACTTGGTAGCTTAAAAAGATACTTGAAATCTGGGTTCCATCATTGGACGTTCAGATTTAATTGATCATGGGCATTTGTTCTTGGGTAATGAAATTTTTAAGCTCTTCAGGTGATTCTAAAGTCTAGTGAAATAGTAGAACCACTGTCTTAGGATTTTAAGAAGGCTTGGGTGAATACAGTAATATTTTAGATTTTATAAACATTCCTTTGAAATGACCATACCTAAACACAGCATGCTGACTTCTTTGAACATGCTTTAACTCATACATGGAATTTAAGAAACAAAACATACGAGAAAAGAAAAAGAGAAAGAAGCCAAGAAACAGAGTCTTAACTGTAGAGAACAAACTGATGGTTACCAGAGGGGAGGTGGGAGGAGGCATGAGTGAAATAGGTGATGGGAATTAAAGAGACACTTATCATGAAGAGCACTGAGTAATGTATAGAATTCTTAAATCATTATATTGTACACCTGAAACTAATTTAACAATGTATGTTAACTATAGGGGAATTACAATAAAAAAATAAAAAATAAGGGTGCGTGGCTCGCTCAGTCCATAGAGCATGTGACTCTTGGTCTCAGGGTCATGAGTTTGAGCCCCACATTGGGCCTGGAGCCTACTTAAAAAAAATAAATTAATTAAGTAAATTTTAAAAGCTTAATAAAAATAAATTATTTAAAAGCAGATTTGATGACATAAGTATATTGTAATTTAGTTATTATAAGTCCATGATTAAATAAAATATGATTAAAAACTATATTCTCAATATTATTTTGGTTCCTATTAATCCATGAGGCTGTTACTGTTAAATTTTCTACTTCTGCATAATGTACTCTTTGTAGAATGGACTTTAAAAAGGCATATTTATTAATGTAGATTGGATTTTAGTGATGTGCTGGTAAATATTTAACAACCAGGTCTTTGAGGATAAATGGCCCTGATTTGTAGTATTTTCTGCTTTCCATGATATATGTACTTCTACTGTGGCCACTCTCAACCTACAACATGATGTCAGCCAGCTGACAAAGTTTCTGAAAATTTAATAGCTATTGCAAGCTTGAAGCTGGGTCCAGCATACCATTAGAACACACCACTTGCATACGTCTAGCCTTTTGTAGTAAACACTCTTACACAAATATGTCAGTTAATCCTCAAACTCACACAGTGATAGAGTAACAGTGTGATTTGTTCCAATTCAAAGGAAGGAAATAAGAGTCTTAAAGAAGATTTAAGTTTCTCACGTCTGGCTGCAACCATCAATATAAAATTTTGAACATCTACTATGAATCAGGTGCTATTCTTCCATCTGTAGATTCATGGCAATATCCCTACCCTCAAAGAGCCTATATTTTACTCTGAAAAGACAGAAAAATCAGAAAATCAACACATAGGATAAGCTTACTAGTTCATAGGAGTTACGAGGAAAATGAGATTGATGCTGTGGTACAGAATGACTGTTACAGGATTTTTTTTAGGTTGGACCATAGACAAGTTTTCTAAGGAAGTGTCACTTAAGTTGTATATGAGGTATTCAAAGTAATGAAGCTCCAGGGGGAGTGTTCTGAGGAAAAGGAACAACAGAAAATGTGCTAAAAGGAGTATAAGCAAGGAGTTTCTAAGGTACAACTAAGGATGTAGTGGGTACCTACTAAATGTAGTACAGATAAGAAGCTGGGAAAGGTTGACAGAAAACAGGCCTTATTATGGGTCTTATAGTTTGGATTTTATTCTACCTGTAATGGAAAACCACTTGGAGGTTTTAGGCCTGGGAATGATGAGATCTGAAGTATGATTCAAATGATAACCCCAGCTACTCTGATCAGGGGATGAGTGGGGGTTGGGAGGTGCCATAGTTCAGGCTTTGATTCATGGTGATGTACAATAGAGCAGATTTCCAAGTTATCAGTTGTGCAGAGGTATCAGTCTTCTAAGCCCTCAACAGCAGTTTGGTGGATCTAAGCATACTTGTTCCAGTTGGCCGATCACTTCAGCTTCGAGCCAGGGTTGATAAAACTGGTATCAATGTCCCTTTGCCTGGCATATAAGGGGAAACACTGGAAAGTGGTTAGCAGTGAATATAGTAAGATAAATTTGGATTATGGATATAATTTGAAGGTAGGGATATCTATATTTGCTGATCATTTCACTGTGGGACTTAAAGAAAAGGATATACCAAAGACTCTTAATCAGTCAGATAGGAAATGGATGAAACACTCAAAGAGTAGACAAAAAGAGTTTCAATAAATGGACTATTTACAAAGCTGAGGAAAATTAAAGTGATACCAAAAGGAATGATGAATTGCCCTGGGATTCTCAACAGCAGGAAGGTATTATAAACCATAAAAGTGCTATGGAGTGGTAATTTTCACTTTAAAATACCACTTTGAAAAGTCAGAGAAACTTCCAAATGGAAATATGTAAAACCAAAAATGCTCTGGATCTGATTGAGAGTTAGGATGGAAAAAAGTAACCCTATCACAGTAACATAGTTGTTTTTGTTCATTTGTTTGTTTGTTTTTTCCTGTTTTCCTCATCCTCTAGTGGGCATGGGATATTTTGGAATAATAAAACATTGATCTCATTATAAGAAAAGTAATCTGTATTAGCAAGAGAAAATTTTCTTGTAGATGGTTCACCTTGAAGTATCTTAAAACCCTAAGTATACTTCGAGAGAATACCATAAATATCTACTCTACCTCCCCCTGATATAGAACCTCGAGATTTCAATATCTTGAAAATCCTCAGTCAAATTTTTCTTGACATAGTGTTTGGATTTTGATTGTTAATCACCCAAACCAAAGCCTTGCCAAATCATGATCTTTCATTCTACATCTGGCATTTGTGTTCTGTTCCTCTCACTGCTCATTAGTGTAACTTTTTTTTTCCCCAATGTTTCTTTCTTTCTTTTTTTTTTTTAAGATTTTATTTATTTATTTGAGAGAGAGAGAATGAGAGACAGAGAGCACAAGAGGGAAGAGGATCAGAGGGAGAAGCAGACCCCCCGCCGAGCAGGGAGCCTGATGCGGGACTCGATCCCGGGACTCCAGGATCATGACCTGAGCTGAAGGCAGTCACTTAACCAACTGAGCCACCCAGGTGCCCCAATGTTTCTTTCTTAAAAAGAGGCTTAGGGGCACCTGGTTGGCTCAGTTGGTTAAGCTTCTGACTCTTGATTTTGGCTCAGGTCATGCTCTTAGGGTCCTGAGATTGAGTCCCATGTCAGGCTCCATGCTTGGCAGGGAGTCTGCTTTGGAGTCTCTCTCTCTCCCTCTCTCCCTCTCTCCCTCTATCCCTCACCCCCTCACCCCCCACTCCCATGGGTTCTCTCTCTCAAATAAATAAGTAAATCTTAAAAAAGTAGGTTTAGGTAAAGAGGCTAGTAGCTAATCTGATATTATAGCTTGGTTAGAGGTCAGTGGATTCCTCAGTAATGATGATTATCATGATGTTTTTAGTCTAGAAGTTGCAGAAGGAAGACAGAGGTGTTTTTTTTTTCTTCCTGATTCTTACCTTCTTATTGGTGTATATGTGTTTCTTGTCTTTCAGTTTTGGTTTTTTTTTTTTTTTTTTTAAGATTTTATTTATTTATTTGACAGAGAGAGAGCAAGCACAAGGGAGCTACAAAGGGAGAGGGAGAAGTAGACTCCCCACTGGGCAGGGAGCCTGACACAGGGCTCAACTCTAGGACCCTGAGATCATGAGCTGAGCCGAAGGCAGACATTTAACCTACTGAGCCACCCAGACACCCCATTGTCTTTCAGTTTCTAATTGAACTAACTTTCATTGAACTAAATTTACTTGTGGTCATATCAATATACCATATCAAATATCTCAAAGTAGTCAAGACTTCCTTGTGTTTTGTTTTGTTGTTATTCAAGTAGATTAACATAGATGTATCAATATATATAACTAAACAAAAGGAATGCACATATGTCAAGCACTAAGAAAAATCCAAATGTTGGAATTACAGACTTGCAAACATAAGTACTGAGTTAGACTGGCTTCACAGATGGGTAAGAGAGACAGAGAAGAGGACACAATAGAGGGAGAGAGAGAGAGAGAGGGAAAGTGTTTGAATTAACATTATTATCTTCAAAATGGAAGTGGTGAAAATAATCCAGATATTAACAGGTATGCCATTAGTGAAGCTCCCAGGTTCGTGATATGGCCTAGATAGCTAACTCTTACTTTTGCCGGGGTACTAAGGGTTATTGACTGTGGAGTCAAGGCTTATGGTAGTTTGATTGTTATGTGTATTAGATAGATGTTTCTGAGTTTAGGATATTAATATTGTCATACCTGAGATTGACACATATATAATAGCCTTAGCCTTTTACTATAAATGTATATTCAAAATAAGTAGTTGACTGGCTAATTACAAAATAATTTTTTTTTTAAAATGGTAATTTTGACATTACGGGCTTAATCAATTTAATTCAGTCTTCTTAGGTTCTTTTTTGTTAACTATGATTATATTCATCTGTTATATCTGCTTTTCAGTTTTCTGACAAAAATATAACCAAGAAAGACATAAAATTTGGACAGTTAAATTGCTTAGAAAATAAAATATTGCTTAATTTTTATTATTAATTATTTGTAAAGATAAACCCATTGTAAAGAGTCTCAGGGTACATGCCAATTAAATATTTTTAAGTCATTAAAATAAAAATAGCTGCAGCATAAGAATTTTAATTGTCAACTGATGTCTCTTGGCCTAAAAAGTTAAATTTTATAGTATGCCCTCAAGGTCAAAACAAGAATTTCTGGAAAATAAGTAGGCAGGTAGTCAACAGCACTTACTGATTTCTCCTTCTGGTAAAAGTTGAAGTCACGAAACTAGTGAGCTTTTGATTCCTGAAAACAGGACTTTTGGTTCCTAAACCTTAGGTGGAATGGATATTTGAAAATCATGTAGAAGCAATGCCATATATCACTGAGGAATTTGGCATGTTCCTGTACAGACAGGCATTATATCTCTTCCTATTGAATCCTACAATTTATTTATTTATTTATTTATTTATTTATTTATTTATTTATTTATTTATTTATTTATTTAGGCCTGCTTGGGTGCTATCTGGTACCAGTAAAAACCTACATCCCCACAATTCTACTTATTAATTTATTAAGTAATTATTTGAAAAAAAAACTAGTTGATCACAATTGCTAAAACAGTATGCCTTTTACCTACAAATGTGGGTCTGATGTCTTATATTTTCCCTGGATAGCTCTAGCTGGGGGGTATTTCAGATGGTGTTTTGATTTCCTTACAAAGGAGCAAAAGATCTGAATCTAACTAACTAAAGCAAAAATCAGTTTTAAAAATAGAATTGAAATATATGATTAGAGAGATACCACTCACTATATCAAAAGAAATGCCTAAAACTAGACTTTGAGGAGGAAAAAATATAAACCAAGTGAGCTCATCAATCTCAGCAGGAGAACTCAGTACTTCTTATTCAGGGCACTGACATCATAATTAACCAGAATTAGCTGTTCATAACATTCTTTCCTTGTATAATTCCATGTAAGAATTTAATGCCTAGAGATACAGTTTGATTATCATGGTTGGTGCACATGCCAAACATTTAATTGGGGCATGACACTGGAACAGGTCTGCTGATGCTGTTCCCACAAGAACCATGTCTAGTGGCAAATTTGCAATGCAAACTTTACCAAGCAAAGTCAAAGACAAGTGCTACTACTAAAGAATAATAGAAGAAAAAATTTAGATATCCTCAGAATATATTATTTTTTTCTCAATATTATTTTCTTTCCACCAAAACCTGGAGTGACCTATAATATTTCTCTCAAGAGAAAAAATTTGCTATTTACTATGAATAGGCTGCCTGTGTTGAACATATTATAAGTGTGGTTTATAGGAAAAAATAAAAGCAATGAATTGATTTCATCAGTTTCTGTATTAATAGGGGTCATCCTTAATGTTAAACCATATTTGTATTATTTTAAACTGATATTTGTGTATTTATTAACTTCAGTTTAACCTCATGAAGCAGAGACTTAATTTTTTTTCCCACTAGGCCTAGAGCTGGACTGTATTTCCCAGGCTCCCTTGCAGTTAGGCGGGCCATGCGACTGTGTTTTGGTCAAAGGAACTTAAACAGAAATGATGGGAGCCACTGCCAGATTGACCTGCTGAAACCCTCCATAACTTTTCCATCTATGTTCTTCCCTGTGCTGACTGACTAAATGAAGAAAGCTCACTGGAAACTACATCTTGAAGATGGCAGAGCTGCCAATCACCAGGATCACTGAAAGACTATGTTGAACAAGGAACTATCCTCCCACCATCACCTCCTTGGGTTAATATGTGAATAAGAAACTCCTAATATCTTTGTGCCTTTGTAAATATTTGTTTCAACAGCTATAGTTAACTCACTTAATAGTCCTCGTAGGATATATTTTACACTGTAAATTTAGCCTTTTCCTAAATACTTATTTTACTGTCATTATACATGTCTAAGGATAAGAGTCTTATGAGTTAAGGATTAAACCCAAAGAAACCAACTGATGCCCACACAATAGTGCCTAGCCAGTGCTTCTTGCAGAAGGTTTCCTGAATGATGCCCATACTCGTGAGAATGATGTACTACACATGAGTGAACAGGTCAAGTTTCTTATGAGCAGCTTTCAGTTGACAAAGTTCTAGAAGCCCTCTATAGTCAGCAGCATCTCATCACTAATGTTAGATTTAATTATGTCTCATAAATAGGATTCATTCATAAAGCAGAATAAGAGACTGAGAGGGAGAGATATTCACACTGTATCTTGGAAACAAAGAATTGGTTCTCTTACCTTTCTGCCCCTTCCACCCTGTATCACTTCTGCCATGGAAGTAAGAAAATGCTCCCCTTCCCTGCTCAGCGGGGAGCCTGCTTCTCCCTCTCCCTCTGCCTGCCTCTCTGCGTACTTGTTCTTTCTCTCTATCTCTCTGTCAAATAAATAAATAAAATCTTTAAAAAAAAAAAAAAGAAAATGCTCCCTTATAATTACTACCTAGATGGGGTGCCTGGGTGGCTTAGTCCGTTAAGTATCTGACTCTTGGGGCACCTGGGTGGCTCAGTCGTTAAGCGTCTGCCTTCGGCTCAGGTCATGATCCCAGGGTCCTGGGATCAAGCCCCGCATCGGGCTCCCTGCTTAGCGGGAAGCCTGCTTCTCCCTCTCCCACTCCCCCTGCTTGTGTTCCCTCTCTCGCTGTGTCTCTCTCTGTCAAATAAATAAATAAAAATCTTAAAAAAAAAAAAAAGTATCTGACTCTTGGTTTTGGCTCAGGTCATGATCTCAAGGTTGTGAGATCCGGTGCTCAGCATGGAGTCTGCTTGAGAATCTCCCTTACTATCCCTCTGCCCCTCCCCCCACTCATACTCTCTCTCAAATAAATAAATAAAATTTAAAAAAAAAAAAAAAAAGAGGAAAGCCTGGGTGGCACAGTAGGTTAAGCGTCCGACTCTTGGTTTCAGCTCAGGTCATGATCTCAGGGACATGAGATTGAGCCCTGCATCAGGCTCCAAGCTCAACACAGTCTGCTTAAGACTCTCTCTCCCTCCTCAAATAAATAAATAAATCTTAAAAAAAAAAGAAGTATCATTACCTAGTTACATTGCAATGTACTATTATAAAGGCTAAGTATACCATTTTCTTTTATTTCTTCTTCTTTCCTGTCCCACCCCTACCCAATTGGTGTGGTTAACAAAATGAGTAGGCCAAACATAAAACCTAGGAGAATAAGGGAGTTTGCACATGGATTTTTTTTTTTTAACTGACTGAGACATTATTTATTTTATTATCTAAGAATATATGTTTATAAGTACTCATATTTCATTACTTTATTTGGATAGTAAATTTTACTGGGAGAGAAACTCTGGAAAAAAACTCAAAACCTTAAAACCATACCCCTTCCTTTTATACCTTGGCTTCTTCTTTGGGATAAGACAATACCATTCTTAATATAAAAACTAGAGAGGGCATTTGAGGCACATGGCTCTTTCTGGATCCCCTAAAGCACAGGACTACTTGGTGCTGAGTTGAGGACCAGAACAGGATTCCCTAATAACCAGGGATGGCTCAGCATTGAGATAATCAAGGATCCATACCTTCCTGCTCACATAGGCTCTTTTTTTTTTTTTTAAGATTTATTTATTTATTTGAGAGGGAGAGAAAGAGAGTAGGTGAGAGGGGGAGAGAAAGTGAGAAAGAGAATCCTAAGCAGCCTCCATTAGGAGCCCAAAGCGGGGCTTGATCTCATGACCCTAAGATCATGATCTGAGCTGAAATCAAGAGTCAAATGCTTAGTCGACTGAGCCACCCAGATACCCTCACATAGATTCTTGATAAGACCTACTTGGTCTTTCTGGATCTGGAAAGGAGCTACCAAATTGCGCCAGTGGGTTTCAGGTTCTGAGGCTAGGAGACGCTTGACAAATGCAGCCAGTGAGACTTGGAAGCAAGGAGCATTTTTCTCTGGCCTCAGGAAACAATGGCAGTTGAGAGTTTGTCTTCTGCTTTATCAGAGGCATAGAAAGAGCTGTGCCTTCTGGTGACTGTTCCTTTGTCCAGTCTACCCTAATGACAATCTGATCACTAAGCATATGGAAGGAAAAAAAAATATATACTATCCTTAAGAGCACATGAAACCACAGGAGGGAATAACAAACAAAAGCCAGAGATCAACTTGCTCCTGTTGAAATAAAGTCACTGGAGTCAGAAGACAACAATCTTAACAAAATGATAAAGGCTCTTGTGGAGCATCAATTAAGTTATTAAAATCATGATATTAACAGTTTGAAACTCTTTTAACCATTTGGAAGACTAGGTCATCAGTATTCAGCACCAAGTTAGTGGCATGGCAGATCATGTGGAATTAATAGCTCAGAACTCACAGAAAAAAAAAAAAAATAGAGGTGACATGTAATGGAAACAAGTTTATAGGATAGTTGTCAGAGATATAGTATGAAAATAATATGTGTTTTAGAAAAGGAAACGGAATATATGATATAGAAGAAATGATTACATAAATCAAAGGGGACAACTTATCTGATCCAAAGAATTAAAAATCACAGGGCACCTGGGCGACTCGGTTGGTTAAGCTTCTGACTCATGATTTTGGCTCAAGTCATTATCTCAGGTGAGATTGAGTCCCACATCGCCGAGGTGGTGAGTATGGAGCCTGCTTGGGATTCTCTGTCTCTGTCCCCATCTGCCCCTTCCATGCACCCCCCCCCCGACTTGCATGCACTCGCGCTCTCTCACTCTTTCTCTCTCAAAAATAATAATAATAAAAAAATCTCATCAAGTCACAGGCAGGATTAATTAAAAAAATGCCTTTAGCATCAGAGTGAATTGAATACCTTGAATTCCAAGGATAAAGACAATAATCCACAGCCTCCAGTAAATTACACAAATTACTTCTGAAAGAAAATGAAACTATCATCGGCTTTTCACTGGTAGTAATACAAGGTAGAAGTCACTGGGACAGAGAAATATACTCAATCTGCTAATAATATACTCACATAAGGTAAAATTTTTCTTTTAGGGCAAAAGAAAATATTTAAGAAAACAAAATTATTTTAGATTGTATATTAATGGCATATGCCACAGAGGAAAATAGTTGAAAAACTAATTTGACCAACTGGAATCAGAACAAAACCAGAAACATCAAGGTAGGGAAAAGGGGGAGAGAAAATAATTATGATTAATAAATTTTAACACTCGTTAATCTTAGTATATGTTAATGGAAGAATGATTAGACGTTTAAAAAGGGCAGTGCTGTAAGTATATACTATAAGGAAAAACCTAATAATAACTTGTACCAGTTATTAAGCAAGATAACAACACCTAGGAGCTGGGTTGTAGTTTGAGGTGGGGAAAAAAGACTCTCTAAAGGTCCACTGTGAAAAGTGGGCTAAAGAGTGGGTCAGAAACAAAAGGCAAATAGAGTATTTAGTGGAGATAAATAAATATAAGTAACAGAAAGTTTCCACTTTTTACCATGAATAGTAATAAATACTAAATGGAAAGCAACAAATTCGTATTAGAAGGGATCTTAGAGAAGGTGACTGTCATTGCCACTGGAAATATGAATTGTCCAATTTATTGACAAGTGATCTAGCAATAGCAATCACACTTAACAATGTCCATGTTTTAGACTCAGTACCTTCATTTCTTGGCTATCTATTCTATAAAAGTAAAGGATTAAGAAGAAAAATACAGAAGGTACAGATATTTATTTCAGCTGTGTTCATAGGAGTAAATAAAACCCGGAAATAATCTGAATGTCCATGAAGAGAGGAATGGTGTAAAATCATTGTGAAATCACCATACTTTAGTTTCATATGAAGCTCCTGAAACGATTAAATTACATACATTTTTTATTTACTCAAAGATATGTACCATATGTATGTTTTCATGCAGGTAAATCAGGTAGTGGAAAAAGGTATGTATATGATCTGTTTTTAGGATTAAACAGGACCCAAAATGTGTAAAACATGTTTTGTATATACTGTGTATATTGTTATAAAGGTATCTGAGTTCTGTAAAAAGAAAATGATCTTGGAATGGTTTTCTGGCTTGCATATTTCTGGAATTTTCTGAAACATTATTCTGCTGCATTTCTACACAAATTCAGCACTGATAATGTGAAAAAAAAAGAGGATTTTTAGATGGCTTTATGTTATCAAATTTTCAACTAAACTCAGTTCAACTAGATTTGTTATTTTTTTGTTAAATGTGTATGTTTTTTAATCCACACACAGCCAGGTTTTGCAACTGATTTGGATTGAGCTAAATTTATTTATCGGTATTTAGAAGAACAAAAGGGTGTGTTTGTATATGTGTATATATATGTATATATATATATACATATGAATGTATAAAATAACATAAAGAACTAAAATTACTCTTGTACTAATAGTAATAGAAGATTAGATTAGACTCAAAATCTTGGATAACCCATTAAAATGACCATGAATTCATGAAATTAGCAGGGAATTAATTGACTGTCATGATTTTTTTTTTCTTTCTCATTCACATTTTTCAGTTGCTGAAAATTTCCAATAGGCTCACTTGTGCTAATATTATTTGAGGTTAACAAAATGATCAGGAGTCATTCTGAGGTTTCCAGGTGAGTGATTAATTAAAATCTGTATCTCAATTGATGAACTATAATCTACATAATTCCACTTTCCATGTGTAAGAGTAGCCTAAAGTAACCATTTCTAAATTTTAGTAACAATGAAATATGTTTTAACATAGTCAATCAAATTGATTGGGCATGCAATTCAATTTTATGAAATAATATGCACTGAATTCAGTAGAATTAGTTGTTATAAAATTTTCTGACAGGAAGTATTAGCTTTCTTAAACTCTTTATTTTATTGTCTCAAAATTAATTCATATTTTTCCACAAATCTTTTACAGCCACTCTGTCTTTCTCCCTTTCATTCCAGAAGCATTTCATTAGATTTCACAAATGAGCGAGCCTGTGAACAGTGAACTGAAATAAATGTGGTTTGATTCACTACTTCCCTTTCATTAGGCTAACATGTATTAGATTACTTCTGTTAATCCAAGTGTATAGAATTTAAAAAAGAAAAGACTTCTTTTAAAAAGGTTGTAAAACTAAACATAGATTTGAGCCAAATATCCATTATTATTCCAAAAATTAATGCAAGTATAAATGTGGTCTTTTCCAAAAATGCTTAGTAACATGTATTATGAGAGCCAGTATTTAAACTCCATTTGTTGATTTAATGTTTGGATGCATATTAATAAGACATCTAAATCAAATATCTCTTATTAGTAGAAACAATTTTTGCATGTTAATTGCTACAATAAGTGGCTATTTTAAAGCACATCATAACATGTTTAGATATAAGTAGGAACAAGTATTCCTTTGAAAGGACAAAAGTGAGGGGCACCTGGGTGGCTCAGACGGTTAAGCTTCTGCCTTCAGCTCAGGTGATGATCTCCAGGTCCAGGGATCGAGCCCCACATCAGGCTCCCTGCTCTGCAGGGAGTCTGTTTCTCCCTCTTCCTCTGCCTCTCTCCACTGCTCCTGCTTTCTCTCTCTCTCTCCTCTCTGTCTCAAATGAATAAATTAAAAAAAAAAAATGAAAGGGCAAAAGTGATTTTGCAATTGTTGAAAATGATTTACCAATTGTATTCAAAATCAAAAAAAACTAGTGATCTCAAAGTTAAATGAACAAGGTTGAGTTTAATCAAGTTAGTATTTTTTTCTGTTTATCTCATATTTCCCTTTAGTGTTCAGGATCGTATCAGAAGGGTAGATCATGGGTTTCTAGAACTCTCTAGTTTGATATGAATTAAGATGTTCATCAGTGGGCGCCTGGGTGGCTCAGACGGTTAAGCGTCTGCCTTCGGCTCAGGTCATGATCCCAGAGTCCTGGGATCGAGTCCCGCATCGGGCTTCCTGCTCCTTGGGAGCCTGCTTCTCCCTCTGCTTCTCTCTCTCTCTCTCTCTCTCTGTCTCTCATGAATAAATAAATATATAAAATCTTTAAAAAAAAAGATGTTCATCAGTTATTTATTTTATTTTAAAAGTATTTTATTTTGAATGTGAACACAAAATTTTATATAAATTTATAATGATACAGATATTTAAATTCAGTATCTTCTTTTTTAGGTCATGTTTCCCAATATTGTCAATCCGGTATTTAGAATTATGTAATATTTTTAATATAGTTACATAAACATTTATACTATAATTGATATTTACACTATTATACTATGTTCACTCATTCTGAATATATGGCTTATTTTTTTTCTTTTTACTTTACAAAAACGATACCTCATTACCTATATTTACACATTTCAACTTTCTTTTACAAAATGGAAATTGATCAGAGTAACTGATATATCTATCAGTGATTCTTTACGTGGCTACATGGTATTCCATGGCATGGATATACTCTGATTTATTTTCCCATAACTCTATATTTATCCTTGTTTTGTGCTGTAAACACTGGTATTGTAAATATCATTGTAAATGTGTCCTTGCACACTACATTTGTTTCTGCGTAAAAGGTTTTTAATTTCTTAATTAAATGCATAAAATCTTAATATTCTCAATTTCATATTGCTAGATTACATCAAAGTAACTATAAGACATTGCATTACCGACAGTATTAAGTGAGAGTATTCTCTTCTCCTTCATTCTCTGACAGTAATAGAAGTTATAGCTCATTTTAACTTTTGCCTTTCTGATGAGTGTTAAGTGATATGTCATTATCCTGTAAGAGGTATGTTATTATCAAACAGTCATTCTCTCACTACTTGTGAGTTTAGCTCTTTTGCACCTTTATTGGAACTCTTACTTTTGTCAGAAATGTAAAATGGTATAACTATTTTGGAAAACATATTGGCATTTTCTCTAAAAATTAACTGTAAACCAACCATATGTTTCAGCCATTTCTTTCCTACGTATTTACCAAAAAATGAAACCATACCTCTATACAAAGACTTGAACATGAATGTTCATGGCAGCTTTATATTTAATTCTCCAAAACCTGAAATAACACCAAAGTCCCTCACAGGTGAATGGATACATTTTGATATACCCATACAATGAAACTCTACCCAGAAATAACAAGAATGAACTACTGATACACACACAACATGGTTGAATCCCAAATCACTACACTGAGTGAAAGAAGCGGGACAGCGAAAGAGTGCATACTAAATGATTCCGTTCATATAAAATTCTAGGAAATGCAAACAAATCTATAATGACAGAAAGTGGACTAGAATTTGCCTAAGCACTGTGGGAGAGTCAGAGCGAGTGTAGAAGGATTACATTAAGGCAGGACTAATCTGTTAGGAGTGACGAATATGTTTATGGCCTTGATTTTGGCGATATATCAAAATTATCAAATTATACCATTTAAATATGCAAAATTTGCCATATGCCTCTTATAGCTCAATAAATCTGTTTTTAAGAACTTTTAAAAAGCAAAAATAGGGGCACCTGGGTGGCTCAGTCGTTTGAGTGTCCAGCTCTTGATTTTGGCTCTGGTCATGATCTCAGGGTTGTGGAATCAACAACCACTTTGGGCTCGGTGCTCAGCAAGGAGTCTGCTTGAGATTTTCTCTCTCCTTCTCCCTCTGTCGCTACCCCCACTGGTGTGTCTGTGTGTGCTCTCTCTCTTTCTCTTTCTAAAACAAATACATCTTTAAAAAAGTAAACCTAAAAGAAGCAAAAATAAACTACTTATTTCAGGTTTTTTTTTTTTTAAATTTTATTTATTCATGAGAGGGAGAGAGAGAGCACAAGCAGGGGGAGGGACAAAGGGAGAGGGAGAAGCAGGCTCCGCTTTCCCAGCTAGCAGGGAGCCCAGCTTGGGTCTCAACCCCAGGACCCTGGGATCACAACCTAGTGGAAGGCAGACACTTAACTGACTGAGCCACCCAGGTGCCCCCCTCCCTTGAGCTTGTATGATCAATGTTAAAATGTAATATTCAATCATTATGAAATAATTTATATTTGAAAAAATACTACCTTATATATTTACATACAAAAATGTTAAATAATACCTACATTTTTCAGACTTTGAGCTTGAATGGATTAAACATTCAAAAAGTACATAAATTTTCAAATCATCTAAATTCAAAGTAAATTCAAAAAGCAATAAATGCAATGCTAAGTAAAATAAATTCATTAATATTTGAGTTATCCTGGGGCGCCTGCGTGGCTCAGTCGTTAAGCGTCTGCCTTCGGCTCAGGTCATGATCCCAGGGTCCTGGGATCGAGCCCCACATCGGGCTCCCTGCTCGGCGGGGAGTCTGCTTCTCCCTCTCCCACTCCCCCTTCTTGTGTTCCCTCTCTCGCTGTCTCTCTCTGTCAAATAAATAAATAAAATCTTTAAAAAAATATATATTTGAGTTATCCTGGTTTTGCAGTCAAGTCTCAGGATCAGAATCTCAGCTGCACTACTTACTAGTAGTTAGAACATAATATAGCCACAGGGCGCTTGGGTGGCACAATCAGTTAAGTGTCTGACTATTGATTTCAGCTCAGGTCATGATCTAAGGATCATGATCTCAGTTTCGTGAGATCAAGCTCCATGTCAGGCTCCACACTCAACACAGAGTGTTTGAAATTCTCTCTCCCTCTCCCTCTGCCCCTCCCACTCATGGCTCTCTCCAAAATAAATAAATAAATCTTAAAAAAATAAAAGAGCATAGTATAGTCATTTAATTTTTCCATGGCCCATATGTAAAATGGGAATAACAATAATACCTATCTTACATAATTGTGGTAAGGATGGCATGAACAAATATATGTAAATATTATAACAGTCATACTAATAAATGATAAATCAATGTAATAAATACAAAATTATTATTATTTTATTAGAACTTTTGATGAAAATCTATGCTATTTTTAATTGCTTTTTTCTTTACCTTGTTTACCTTGTTTACCTTCTCTAAGTTGGGCAGTTGGCTTCAGTCACCTAAAATTTTGCCCTATTGTGTACCTTAAGAGGAAAGTAAAATGAAGATATGTAAATTTAATGACAGGTTAAATATTGTCTCTTCTTGTTCCAGCACAGTACAATGCAATATATAGTAGAAAAATGAAATACAGTTTTAATGATCACAGATGTTGGTCCTTAAATACTTTCAAGTCTACTGAAGAGCTATGCAAAGCATACTTTGAATACTTTATTAATTAAACTGCACAACCTATTAAGTGTTATACAAACAGATGTTCTTTTTTTCTAACAACAAAAAAAGCAATTGTGATTCAGGAAATGTAATTTTTCCAAATCATAAATGACATGGAGGCAGAAATCAAGTCAAGATATAGAATATCTGTAAGATAAGAAAGCACATGTACATAGCTAATTTAAAGGATGAGGGAGAACATCAAAAGACAATTAATGTATTTTCTTATTTCATACACCGATGTCACCATGACTTTCTTTTGGAAATATCAGTGGTATCTTCAAATAGGATACCAATTTATCAAAATATTCAGCAATATATTAATCTATATTTATAAAAATATTAAATATAATGACATTACTTTTACCTTCCTCAAATTCTCTGTAATAGTCATATCATTCTAAGAGTCTAAAATAGGTTCTTAGGAAAGTTAATTAACTTTAAAAAGTTCCATTTGTATTCTGAAGACCACTGAGGGTAGTTTTCCTGGGGCCCCTGGGTGGCTCAGTTGGTTAAGTATCTGCCTTCGGCTCAGGCCATGATCCCAGGGCCCTGGGATGGAGCCCCACATTGGGCTCCCTGCTCAGTGGGGAGCCTGCTTCTCCCTCTCCCTTTGCTCCCCCCCCCCCCCCCCCACTTGTGGTCTCTCCCTTTCTGTCAAATAAATAAATAAAATATTTTTTTAAAAAAGGTAGTTTTACTTATGGAAATAGTTTATTATGAAGATAATCTTAGGTATAGTCTTGTTTGAGCACCTATGGTATTGTCCAGAAAACAATTCCATCAATTAAAATTATAACAAAACTGATTTAAATATTTTATTTTAGTTTCTTTCCAGATTCAAGAACACTTACACAATCATTTAAAATATATAATATTATTATTTAAACATTTTAAATTAAGCTTTATGGGCTAAGGCAAATAGAAGCATTATAGGATAAATATTCTAATAAATTTAATAATTATATTGGGAGATGATGAAGCAATGTGTCCAATTTTAAATATCTTAGTAATTAAACTTTCCATTTATAGCTTTCAAATTTAAAAAATGTTGAGCTTATTATAATTATAATGAAATATTGAACACAATTATATGAACTTTAATAATTGATATCAGTGTATCGTCCATGAAACTTTATGGAATGTTGAAAAGAAGTAATTAGAGGAAAGAAAGAGTTTATGTTAGGAGGTTAATGCCTTCAAAACTATATAGAAGACATAAAATTTTGGGACAGTTGCTATTTGACCTTTAATTCTAACAATGAGAACATTATTTTATGCTGATTTTAGTTATTAGGGAAAAAAAAACTCAACTTTTTGGAAGTTGATGTTACTTCATTTTAGTAGCCTTCAGTGACGGCAGAGCTTGAATCTTCCAAGACTGTCTACAATTTTAAGCATTATTTTACTGATCCAATCTTCAAAATAAATATCATTTAATAACAAGAGGTATTTTAAAGGCATATTGACCCTGTTACTACATTTTGATAGATGATATATAGAGTGATTTCTCTGACACAAAAAGCACGGTCCAAATGAATAGCAACAGGAAGTGGTATCCATTGTGACAAACTCTCTAAAGACATTCATATTATTGTTCTTTTCTTCATGATTCTGGTCAAACAAAACATTCTTCATTTAATTAAGATTTGATAAGGACTGAAGAAATCATATTAACTTTTTATAGGTACAAGAAAAGCCCCAATGGCCAGTGTAGGACATTTTGAATTAAATTTTATAATGAAGATATGGGGTTGCTATTAGCAAAGGCATCATTGTGTAGATGAATACAATAAATAAATAGGCATAGTCATAATTCTTTTTGTATTATATTTGTTTTTAGTAAAACATATATGAATGGGCCAATATCCTTCTATTACATATCTTAAATGCATTATTTAGGAACATGATTTTTTAACACCTCATTCCCTTTTAGGTACACTTCACTTGTTTTCATAGATGGTAATATTTTATTCCATCACAATTTGACTGCTTTAACTTTCTTTCTTTTTCTTTTCTTTTTTTTTTCCAATTGCAAACAAGATTAACATGAATTGCTTTGTACACATATCCGTGAGCATCTATACAAAAATTAGAATAGGACAAAATAATAAGGAATGTTGATGGCAGTGTGTTGCATTTACTGACACTGACAATTTTTTATAATTAGAAAGCTAGGTTCTTATGTAAAATATGATTATTTTCTCCTATAATCTGTCTTTCCAGTTTTTAAAAATGCCATTATATTCCCTTAGTTATAAAAACTAGAGGGTGTCTGGGTGGCTCAGTTGGTTAGGCGACTGCCTTCGGCTCAGGTCATGATCCTGGAGTCCCTGGATCGAGTCCCACATCGGGTTCCCTGCTCGGCAGGGAGCCTGCTTCTGCCTCTGACCCTCCCCCCTCTCATGTGCTCTCTCTCTCTCATTCTCTCTGTCTCAAATAAATAAATAAAATCTTTAAAAAAAAAAAAAAAAACTAGAGAAGGTAGCAAGGATATAGCCAGGCCAAATAACCAAGAAACAAATATCATTTTCTTCACAAATAAATCATTCTATAAGAGCAGAACAAAAATTGGAATTAAAAAAACCTTTTATTGGGGCGCCTGGGGGTCTGCCTTCGGCTCAGGTCATGGTCTCAGGGTCCTGGGATCGAGTCCCGCGTCGGGCTCCCTGCTCCTTGGGAGCCTGCTTCTCCCTCTGCCTCTCTCTCTCTCTGTCTCTCATGAATAAATAAATAAAATCTTTAAAAAAAAAAAACCTTTTATTAAAGAATTTACCAAAAACTCCCTGCTAAGTAAAAGGACTGTGTTACATTTAATTATATTGGATGAGATAACCATGAATTAATAACAGAGGGCTACAAGTGATTGGTAAGAGGATTATGAAAGGGAAGGTATAACTTCCAAACTGGTGGGCAAAGGGATAGGGAAACACTATGTTAGATAATACTTTAAGTGTTACAGAATCTTAAATTTAAACAGGCATATGACTAGAAGTTTTGTTGCCAAAGAAAGCTGGGAGGTTAGTTCCCAAGAGAATGAGACATTAATATTATTATGATGTACCTCCCAAGATTCAAGGGTGCTTTGTATGCCTGAGAACTTCATTTCATGTGCAGATAGAAGAATGAGCTCTTTCTCAGGGAAAGGGCATATTAACCATATCCTTTACTAAATACAATCAGAATCCCAGTTTACTATTATAGCTGGGTGAATAAAACTGTACAGTGTACCAGAACACTCATGGTCACATACATGATCAGACCTCTCTCTCTCTCTCTCTCTCTCACACACACACACACACACACACACACACACACACACACAATCTATCTATCTTTATGCAGATCTGTATGGGAATTATTTTAAAATTAGAATATTACTTAGCATTGAATCAGGTATGAGGGGCTAGATAAGTGAATATTTTGATGACATCAGACCAAGACATATCCATTTCTGAAGGAGGGATTGAGATACTCAAATTCTATTGATTTATGCTCATTTATTATGGATAGAATTTGTGTGGATGGTAAGAACTTCTTTTCAGTAGCTGTTCCTCTATGTCTGCAAGGTTGTCTTGTGCATAATATATTTCTTCCCAATATATTAATACACTCTATCAGGTTAAATCTGATACTGTCTTCCTGTCAGAGAACTTTTCCTATGTCAACTTTTGTTTATAATGCAATTATTTGTAGCTCATATAATACAATCTTTACCTAAAGTTAGGTCCCATTGAAAGCCCAATGTACTGATAACTGATGAACACACATTCAAAGATGAAATCAGGGGACCCTTGGGACACCTGGGTGGCTCAGTGGGTTAAGCGTCTGCCTTCAGCTCAGGTCATGACCTCAGGGTGCTGGCGATCGAGCTCCACATCGGGCTCCTTGCTCAGCAGAGAGCCTGCTTCTCCTTCTGCCTGCTGCTCCCCCTGCTTGTGTTCTCTCTCTCTCTGACAAATAAATAAATAAAATCCTTAAAAAAAGATGAAATCAGGATGAAAACTGATTTTATGGATAGACTTAATAGATGTATTTCTACTTGTTTAGGATGTCTAGATATGTAAGGAAGATGAGAAATAGAAAATCTTATGTGAAATTTTCTGGTTCATGATTTGTAATATTTTGGAATTTAAACAAGGGGTTGACCATGACTTTATTAGAGAGCAATATGTATAATGTATCCATTTATTAAAATATGGATACTTATTTAGTTGAGCATTTTGTTTCTTATTATCATGATATATGATATTTACATTAATGGAATTTCACTAAACTGAGAAATATGAAGTACTTTGCAGATTCACTCCTACACTGGGAGTCTAAGGCATTGGGGAAATACATCACCATGTGCTCAGCATGACCTATGGATTTTAGTGGATCACAATATAAATAAAATTTGCTCAAAACATAGATGTAGCAACAAGATCGAATGATATACATGGAGAGCAGAATTATGTGTTACAAAGGAAAGGTCTACATTTTTGTTTAGACTAGAGGGGACCACAAATGCCCACTATGAGCTATACTTAGCTCCCACTGCCATTTTATCCATAAGCTTTAGCTTTAGTAAGCAATTTTCTATTCCTCAGCACAATATGATCACATTTCAGACATTTTAGCTAAGTTGTCTATGCTTTAATGTTTTACAAACCCTCATCTACTCTTTCGTTAAGCTGAAGTTAATCTGTTATCTTGTCTCTGAACTCTATTCTTGAATGCTCTCTCCCATTACAGGACACCGTGCGTATGTGACTGTATTGTAATTAGTTTCAATTGTTTAAGAACTATTTAGGTACAGAGATTATCTTGCCCTTTATTGCTTCATAGACAACATCACCATGACTAATACATGATTTTCACTCTTAAACTAAACATTCAAACAAATAAACTAAATGAGTGAACAATATTACTGGCTCCTAACTTTTCAATTTTCAAGACTTTGGTTTGATATACATGGCTATTAGCATGGAATCCTTTGTTGTTTATTTATACATGTGTATGCATTACCTCTTCTTTCTCAGATAAATGCATTTCAGGAGATTAAAAAAAGACTGTGCAAGATGACAATTTGATGTCAGTATTGTGTGCTCTATTTTAGTATACATTAAGCCTAGTGTCATACATCTGCCTTTATTTCTAGTTAGAAACAATTTCGAAACTCTACAGAATTATACAGAGTAAAACTTTTCTTTTACTAATACACATTATATCTATAATAGGTTTTGATAGCTGATGTGTTATTGCTGAAACATTATCCAAAAACGTAAGTTTAAAGTAAAATATATTGCATGAATAAATTTTTCTCTGAAATTTGCAGAGTATATTGCCTAGTTTCAGATGAAGTTCCTAGGAGAATGTCAACAACTTCTAAGAATATTATGAATAATATTGCATGATAAGAAGCTGGTAACTTTTGAAACTCATACACTACAATATGGCTTAACATAATATATATGCATATCGTGTGTGTGTGTGTATGTGTGTGTGTGTTTGTAATGGAGGTTTTCCTTATCTATTGTAGCTGACATCCATTTGATGTTTCAGGAAGGAGACTAATTTCTTCATTTCTTCGTGTGGTCCTGTAAAGATCTAATATTTTTATTTGTAATTTCACAAGAGAGACAAACATAATTAATAATCAATAACAGATACTGCCCATTGTTTTTATTTCAAACTTACTCATTTTTTCCTCCTGCAATATTTAATTTGTCTTTAATCCCATGCAGTGTATTTTTCACTTCAGCTATTATAGTTTTCATGTCAAGAATTTCAATTTGGATCTTTTTTGACATCTTAAGTTTTGAACTTAAGTTTTGAACACATGAAATGCAATCTACTTAAGTTCTGAACACATGAAATGCAATCTAACATCTGTTTTAATACCCATGCCTGCTAATTCTAATATCTGTGTCAGTTATGGCTCAGTTTTAATTGGTCAACTTTCCTCTGAATTATGGATCATGTTTCCCTATACCTTTAAGTGTCTGGCGACTTTTTTATTGGGTCCTAGTGATTATACCTTTTGCCTTGTTTGTGCTGGATATTTTTGCATTCTTATATTCTGAAGCTTTGTTCTGACATGCAATTAAGCTACGTTGGAAACAGTTTGGCCATATCAGGTCTTGTTCTTAAAGATTTGTTAGGCAAGACAACGACAGTTTTTAATACGGGGCTAATTGTTCCCTGTTACTGAAACAAGACTCTTCTATGTGCTCTGCTTAATCCTCCTTGAATTATGAGGTTTTCCAACTTGGTGGATGGGAACAGGCAGTTCCTGGCCCTTCGTAAGTGCCATTTATTTATCCTTTAATGTTTTTGGGTGGTTCTTTCTCCAGCCATAGATAGTTCCCCCAAAGATGAGTAATTTTTCTTCTCTCATCTTTAGCTTTCTCACATGTCAATATGGGAGGTTGGATTTTATGATTGAGATTCCATATCAATTTTAAATATTCTACTAATTTTGACAATTTTCCAAAGCATGTGAGGGCAATATCTAAAACAATTGTTTAGAAATTGTGCATTTTTTTAAATTGGCTTCAAATACTTCAACACTCCTATCATTGAAAGGCAGCGTCTGGGTCTCCTGCCTTCGTGTGTGCATGAACTTAAAACTTTCAAGCAATAGGGTATGACAGAAGTTTACCGTGTTACTTGTGAGCCTATGTCATAAAAGACTATGCAACTCCCACTCAATCATGGTAACATTCATGTTGTGGTCCCTCAGTGGCCATGTAAGATATTTGACTATCTACTCAGTGAAATCCCATGAGGGGTCCAAGACCCACGGCAAAGTCTTGAATTTACTCTTGTTGAGAATTCTAGTTGAGTTGCATCTTTGTGTTATTCCAGCCTGGCCATTACACATGTGAATGAAGCAGACTCCAGATCATTCCAGATTTCATGTACTCCCAGCTGAGGCTCCCAATATAATGGAAAGAAAACAGGTATTTCCTTGATTCCTTGTATAAATTCCAGACTCACAGAATTTATGACCATAATAAAATGGTTGCTTTATGCTAGAAATTTTTAGATGTTTTGCTATGTGGCAATAGTAATCAGAAGAACAGTTATGAAAGTAATTAGTTTTATCACTTTACTAAATTGATACGATATTCTATAGAGTTAAATGTCAAAATAAGGTTCTTGTTTCAACTGAAACCTGCAAATTTTATGTTCAATTAAGATAACTTCCCTGACAGGGCGCCTGGGTGGCTCAGTTGTTAAGCATCTGCCTTCAGCTCAGGTCATGATCCCAGGGTCCTGGGATTGAGCCCCGCGTTGGGCTCCCAGCTCCGCGGAAAGCCTACTTCTCCCTCTCCCACTCCCCCTGCTTGTGTTCCCTCTCTAGCTCTCTCTCTCTCTGTGTCAAATAAATAAATAAAATCTTTAAAAAAATAAGATAACGTAGTGTTCCATGATTCATTGTTTGCCTATAACACCCAGTGCTCCATGAAGAATGTGCCCTCTCTCATACCCATCACTAGGCTAACCCATCCCCCCACCCCCTCCCCTCTAGAACCCTCTGTTTTTATATGCAAACAATGAATCATGGAACACTACATCAAAAACTAATGATGTAATGTATGGTGATTAACATAACATAATAATAAAAATAAATACATAAATAAAAATAAATAAATAAATAAGGTAACCTCCCTGATAGTCTTTAACTGCAAAATTTAAATGTTTATTTTTAAAGTTATACTAAAAACAACAGCATAATGAAAGGGAAATAGCTTACATACTGTATAAGTATTTTTTATGTCACAAAACTGCAAGACATGATAGTACTATTAAATATAATATTGTGTTGAGCAGGAAAGTACAGGATATACTACAGCTATCATGAACATTTGGATGAAGTTCAGCTGGACGCTCATTAGGAAGAAAAGAGGGAAATAGTATATTATTACACATTATGAAGTCATGATAAACAGATGGTGCTTCACTTAAAAAAAACACATTGTATAAAATAATAAGAACCACATCAAGGCAACAGGAAAACATGGAACATAGTTACTATAGCATAGCCAATAGAAAATATATTGATTATATGTTGGAAATTTTTAAACTTAACTTTTAAGTTATTTTTTTCATTTCACAATAATTTTTTCTAGTAAGTCCACATGGAAATTTAAACTGAGTCATTTAATTCAATGAGTTTCTTTTAAACACACAACTCGCAAAATTTGCAAGTAGATTTAGAGTGACCTAAAAACTCAATATGACCATATATGAAGAGTTGAAACTAAATGGCAACCTTTCACAAAAATATGTTTCTTACTAGATTTCATTGGCTTTTGCCAATTTATGACAGGTCCTGAAATTATCAAAACCAGGGAACATTTTTGAAGCCCTATTGAGCCACTTACTTGTCCATGTTTTCTGTTGTCAAACTTTAGCTTCTTACTAGACTGGATTTCTTACAGGATATGAGATCTTAACTAGCTTATTTTGTCTTTAGTGCTATATGTCAATACAGTACCACAATATATGAAGTATTGGTCATACAGTTTCTAGCAATTCCTCATACGCATAATGTATTGAGACCTAAAGTGCTTCATTTGAGCCATTCAGAGGCACAATTTGTCTCACGCATCTTTTGAATCCCAGAAAATTTTTAAAAATAGTATCTTCCACATTATTCAGGGAGTTTTACTGAGTTTTCCTGGGTATCTCCCATGTATGCGTAAGGTATACATGTAATGAAACTGGATTGCTTGAGTTAGTCTTTTATTACAGGGGAGTCTCAGTCATGAAACCTAGATGAGTAGAAGGAAAATTATGTTTCCTCTCCTACAATATACTATTTTGAACTAAAGTAACTTTATAAATTATCTGCATAGGAAAAAGTTGCAAGATATATATGTGAAAATACTACAGTCTTAAGATTTTGTTACTTAAGTTGGATATTTTCTGTTGAAAGTCTCTGTAGTTGGTCAGAACAACATAAAAGAGTTCACTAAGGAAATTAGGAATTTAAATCAAAGTTTGCTTCTGTTAGGCTTTGGTCTACTGCAGAGGCAATTTGATAACAAACAAAAATGGTACTGGAGAGATATTTTACAAATGCTTTAGTTAACACATTTAAATATACCTTATACATAGAGCAAATTGTCTTAATACTAATAAATGTATACCATTTCATAAAGGATGAGAGTCTAATTTTCAGGAGGATAAAACCAATTTGTGCAAAATGACCTTTCATAGAAGCATACTGTTTGAACTGGTCTGTTTAGTTGTAGCAAAAGGAAGTCTCCAGCTGATCCCTTTGATTTCCCTAGCTGGTTTGTTTGATTACCCTCATATGGATAATTCAAAAACCATATGGGGGGAATTTACTCTTTTAGTATTTGCAACTAAAACCTGCTGGGATACTTGGATCTTACAGCTTATAAGCAAACACGGGGGAAAGCCACATCATTTTTATTTCCGGGCAAGGAATGAATTTTATAAGACTAAGAATGAAAAGAACATATAATGTTTTTGGGAACATACAATGTAACTCGAAGGTATTTTACTCTTCTAGTTTGATTTATGTGTCAGTTTTGGTTCTCTGTTAATTGGTTTACAAATATTTCATTTATCTTCCTTCATTTGATAATACGTCTTCATAAGACTCATGCAGTCTTACAAACATATGCTTGTTTTTTGATATATTAATTATATCCCATCTGAGCAGTGATAAAAGAAATATCAATATGGTAGTCCAGTCCCAGATTTATTTATATATTAATTTATAAATTTTATTGTATGGTTAATATTTGCAAAATGAACAAAACAGAAATGTCACTTGTCATTATGCATCTGTGGGAAACAAAGTACTTTTACTATAATTTTAGGTAGAGTGTTGTAAGGAAAACAGAACAGATTAAAAAGGAATGTATAGTAAATAGGTCTTTGATTCTCTGACTCCAACTAGCAGTCCAGCAGTTTAATAAATTCTGACGCTAGCTATCCTGAGTTAGTGCAGATCCCACAGATTGAGGGCTCGGTCCCACAAGACTGTCCCCACATCAGATGCCAGTCATAAGTTGTAGGTCACCCGTATTTTTGACCAACTGGCTATACACCAGGGGTTCAGTAATTTGCCAGCACAACTTACGGGACTCAGAAAAAAACATTTTACTTCTATTTACTGGCTTATAAAGAATACAACTCAGGACAGCCAGGTGGAGGAGATGCACAGGGCAAAGTTTAGGTGGCGGCAGGTTACCCAGAGCTTCCACGCTCTCTGTGGGCACGCCACCCTCCTAGCACACTCGATGTCTTCACCAACACAGAAACTCTGAACCTTGATATTTGAGGGTTTATATGGAGGTCTCATTATGTAGGCATGTTTGATTAAATCACTGACCATTGGTTTTGAACTCAATCTCTGTTCTCTATACCTTCTCAGGAGGTTGGGTTGAGGTTAAAAGTTCCAATCCCCTAATCATGGCTTAGTCTTTCTGGGGACCAGCCCCCAGCCTGAAGCTGTGGAGGGGTTTCCACCATCTCATGCCAAAGATGCTCCTATCACTCAAGAGCTTCCAAAGGTTTTAGGAGGTCTGGGCCAAGAACTGGAGCAGAGACCAAATATTTCTTTTTTTTTTATTATACCACAATAGGTTAAGAGATGCAGTTTTTCTAAATTTTTTTTTTTTTAAGATTTTTATTTATTTATTTGAGAGAGAGAATGAGAGAGAGCACATGAGAGGGGGGAGGGTCAGAGGGAGAAGCAGACTCCCTGCCGAGCAGGGAGCCCGATGCGGGACTCGATCCCGGGACTCCAGGATCATGACCTGAGCCGAAGGCAGTCGCTTAACCAACTGAGCCACCCAGGCGCCCGAGATGCAGTTTTTCATAGGGTGATCAGGAAAGTCTTTTCTCACAACATTACTATCTAGAGAAGAGAATAACTGAAGAGAAGAGTGGAAAGAGATGAGTGTGACTAAAGATTTTTTAAGCAAAAGAGTGGCTTGTTTTGAATTATGTTTGGAAACGATCACTCCAGCTGCTCTGTAAAACTGTATTGTGGGGACATAGGAGTAGAAACTGTGAAATTACTCTCTTATTATTATTATTAAACTTTTGGACATATAGATTTAATACTTTGGGAGATTTGAATAATGGAAACAAAACTTTTAGCTTAAATGATAGTTCCTCTGGGAAATCTTCCTTGAATTATTATGCAGAGGTAAGTGCTTTCTTCTTCAGGCCCACAGAACATCATTTTCAAATGTCTGCTAAAAATAGAACATACTGCATTTTTATAGTTATTTGATTATATGTCTATAGCCACCATTAGTAGATTATAAGCCCCTGGAGAACTGATTCTGAGTTTGTACATCTTTCTGCCTGGTGGTTACTATATTGTAGGTAATCAATAAATTCTCCTGAATGTGTGAATGGACCTAAGCTTTTAAATATTTCTCTTTTGAGACTTAAATATTTAGTTTGCCACACTACTTGGTTTATCATTATTATTTTTTTTTTTTTGCATAAAGAAGGCATCTTTTAAAAATATTTTAAATCTATTTTATTTAGCACACATATTGAAATGTATATCATTATATTGATGAGATGACTTAGGTAGTAACAACTTCTTTTTTGGTGTGGAATAGTCCAGCAATTTTATGACCTTTATATCAAAGTTTTTCTTTCCTTATGGTTTTAATACAACATATTGTAGCACACTGAAATGAAATTTTTATTTTACACCATATGGTAGTCTTCCAATACCACTCAGCAACTAGTAAAAATTTGAGGGAAAAAAAAGTAATATTCCATTTCACATAGTCTTATTCCATTAGCACTTGCTGAGAAATAAACTTAAATCAAAGATCTTGCATAGTTGGGGCGCCTGGGTGGCTCAGTCGGTTGAGCGGCTGCCTTTGGCTCAGGTCAGGGTCCCAGGGTCCTGGGATCGAGCATCCGGCTCCCTGCTCGGCGGGAAGCCTGCTTCTCCCTCTCCCACTCCCCCTGCTTGTGTTCCTTCTCTCGCTGTGTCTCTCTCTGTCAAGTAAATAAATAAAATCTTAAAAAAAAAAAAAAGATCTTGCGTAGTCAGTAGAGACCAGAAAACAAATATCTGTTTTTGTGTTTTATAATTCCATAAAAATACAGGATTTTTTATATATGTACTAAAACATGCAGTACTGTTTAATCTTTTAGAAAAGTAGTAAAAAAATATACTAAGTGATAACATGAAATAGGTATTTATAAATTACAACAGTTGTGTCTTAATTGTTCATTTAAATATTCATATATATACATATCCTCTTGTAACTTATTTTAATCTTCTCCATTGTTACTTTTCATTTGTCTCTAATCAATTAAAACAAGAAGAAAAAAAAACCTTACACGTTACTTTAAAATTATCTGTTTCAGTATTTCCTTAAAGTCTATATTTGTAATAATTATGAATATGGTTTTTATCATAAGGTTTAACTAGAAGCAATTTCTATATTAAGATTATTACTTTGTAAAATATAAAACAAAACGACTGCAACATACAAAATTCTTCTTTTTAAAGACAAAATTGATACAACATTCTCAATGTCCCTAACAATAGTAATTACATTTTAATTTTTGCAAAATCAACAGTGGTGTGTATCAGCAATGGTGTACAATTAGCATGTCTGTAATGAATTTTTAATAAACTGAGAAAAAATATAATTTACGGAGCATTTAAAATATTATTAATTCAAGGTGTTTATACAAATGAGCATTCTTGAATTAAACCAGTTTGACTTGCTATTAAACTTAAGTAATAGGTATAATCCCTCTTAGTACTTGAATTTGGAACAAAACAACACTTAAGTAAGTATGTATTTTAAATAAAGATCTAGGTCAGAATGGAAACCATCACTAATAAAGGAAATTTAGACCATAAAATCTACTTACACAAATGTTTCTCCCTAGTTTTTAATTCATTGCTAGGCAGTAAATTAAATGTGCCTTTCCTTCCAGGCACCAGAATACAACTGGGTGACAAATTTTATGTTTCCCTATAGCTTTGAGAAAATAAATATCAGTGAATGTATGCTTTCAAAATATGTAATCACCACTGGTCAGTTATTACATTCGTTTGATGTTATTTTAAATTAAACAGAAAACATTAGATCTATTCTATTTGATTATTTTTAGCAGAGAAATCTTTAGGCAGAATTATAAATTAAACTCTTGCTTTCTTTAGAAGGACATTCATTTCTTGAGGCTTATCGACATTGGTCTAATTTAGTTTTAATGCAATGGGGTCACTCAGTTGAAATCACATGGTTTGTGTTTGCATCATGTTCTGCAGGGGTTTACCTCATGAGATTAAGAAATCAATGCTTATACTAGATATTCAGTTTATTGTCTCCCTCGAGTCCATGAGAGCTTATGCATTTCTACTTAGTGAAGCCTGTTGAGAGGGCCAAAGTAGTTACTTTTTCTTCAAAGCAATCGTAAGTATCCCTCTGATACAGTTCTTCCCCAGGGCACAATTAGTATGATTCCCTCCCTCTGCACAGAACTGCTTTTAATCACTTTGAAGTGGCTGTAATTATTTCTTTCTGACCGCTCTTGGGCCTGGATGCACAAAGGTTACGAGGAGTGCCTCAGTATTCTGTCTTCAAACCTATGTCACATACTGAATGAGAGACTCACAGCATCATGTTCTCTATTCCAGTGGGAGGTAACACAGAAAGCAGAGGAGATAAACATGGCTTCCTGGACAACAAAGGGATTGAGTTGTGATGTAAGATTCACTTTCTTAATCTTATGTAAGGTTCAGCAAATATCACTTAAAAAAATAAATAATAAAACGAAACAAAGCAGAAACTACCTAAATAATCCACCAGTCTCACTTTCAGAGAAATAAAGCCTATTAACAAATAAACATCAATGATTTACTTTTAATGTCAAATTTTATTTTATTTTATTTTTTAAAGATTTTATTTATTTATCTGAGAGACAGAGAGAGAGAACAAGTAGGCAGAGAGACAGGCAGAGGGAGAGGGAGAAGCAGGCTCCCCGCTGAGCAGGGAGCCCAATGCGAGGCTCGATCCCAGGACCCTGGGATCATGACCTGAGCTGAAGGCAGACGCTTACCGACTGAGCCACCCAGGTGCTCCGAATGTCAAATTTTAGTACACACTGTTTATATTGGCCCAGAAAACTATTTTTAATACATAGAAGTTCTATTTTTAATGTAACTAATAGGTTAAAATAGCTAAAGAATGCTTTTATGCCCTTAGAAATACTCTGTTCAAAAAAATGTCTTCCACATTTATTTACATGCTGGTGTGCAATCATACATCTGTCATTTGGTTTTAATGAAAGGCATGTGCAATGTGAGTCACATATATAATGGTTTATACAACAAGGATAATGCCTGAATTTTATTGTTTTATTTATTTTTGTATGTATGAAGGGTAGAAATGTTTAAAGGTTTAATATCTTATAATAAGGATTATACATTGTTTTACTAGAAAAATACATATTCAGCCAAAATGAGACTATCTAGAATTCCAGAATTTTGCAATTTATAATTAAATTCATATAGTAGTTTTCAGTGTCCTTCATAAAATTCATATAGTAGTTTTCAGTGTCCTTCATAAAATTCACCTTGTTCTCATCCTATCAACATGGTTAGGGAAGCATCTTTGAAATTTGGTCAATAATCTCTACATTACTAAATCAAACGGTTAACTCCCAAATCTTACTTGATTTAGCAATACCTGACAGAGTTGATAATTCTGTTTCTTTTGAAATACTTTTTTTCTAGGTTGAATGATACCATGAATACCTGGATTTTTTCCCAACCCTGCTGGCTGCTCTCTTGGTTTTCTTTGTTTGGTTCTTTTTCACTCCCTGATCCTTTAAGGGGATTCCTTCCTTGATTTTTTAATTACTGTGAAATAATGAGCTGCCCCCAACGTCAGTGGTTTAAAATAAGTATGTGTTATTGCTCAGGATTCCATATATCTTTCAAGTGGTTCTGGGACAGGTTTTGTTGATTTTAATGCTTACTTATACATAGGTGTTCAGCTGTTGTTTGATGGGTGATTGGTCCGAATAGCCTCCATTATATTTCCGGAAGCTGGGCTTGTTCATATGAAAATGACAATCTTTCAAAAGAGAAACCAGAAGTACATAACGTGTCTAGAGGGCTGGCTTGATACTTCCATTACAATCTTTTGGCCAAATCATGTCACAAGGCTGGCCTAGAATCAAAAGGGTATGAATAGGTGTCACCTCTTGTGGGAAGGCTCTATAAAGTCACATCAGAAAGGACATGGATTGAAGGAGAGTAAAGAATTGGGGACACATTTGTAAATAATATTCCCCAACCACTTTTTATTTCTGTTTTTATTTCCTCAGTGATCTTATCCAGTTGCAGAGATGGTTTTAAATTCCATGCTGAGAACTTCTAAATTGTATTTGTAACTAGTACATCTCCTTGAAATCTCGGACTTATGTAACCAATTTCTTATTCGATATTTTTAATTGGATGCCAAATAATCTTCTTGCCCACCCTACCAACCTGCTTCTGCAATATTCTTCCCCATCTCGGGTGTTGATATCTGCCTCCTTCAGTTTAGAGGTCAAAAACTTAAAATAATGCTGAAGTCCTCTTTCTCCCATGCTCTAAATTCAGTCCATCAATAATTTACCGATCTGAAAAGTGTGGGGAGGAAAAAATGTTTCCTCTACCATCTTAGGTTATCAGCAGGGGCTCTGTAACAAACAAACAAACAAACAAACAAAAAACAGAAAAAGAAAAGTTTAGTAACATGTGTATCTCATATTTAAGTGGAGAAACTCAGGGATGAGTAACTCAAGAGGTAGCTTAGAAGTAAGGTTTATATAAAATCTTTAACACACCAAAAATACATTTGTAAAAATGACAGGAAAAATAAGGCAGTTTTAGGCTTCCAAGGGCTGCACACTGAAAAGGTAAATGTCTTGGGGGAAACTAATTGTAGATAAAGGCTAGTTAGTAAAGTTTGTGATAGAGATTCTTCTGGTGCCATCTTTGGACTGATAAGGATCTAAAGTTGTCTCTGGTGATTAAGTTTGGTCCTTCCTGGTAGAGAGGGGAGGGACACATTTGCAAACTTACATTCTGCTTTTAGGCAAAAAGGGGAAGGGCAGAAGGCTTTTCCTGTATCTGCTTCTCAGTTGCCTTCAGCTGAAAATAATCCTTATATGAAAGTGGCATATTTTGGATAGCAAATTCTGCTATGCTTCAAGACTACATCTCCCCAGTTCAGTACCTCCATGTCTAAACCAGCACCTATCTCCCAACCATATTATTAAAATATCTTCTGTTTTCCTCTTTCTGACCTAGCTCACCTAAAACCTATTCTCCCTAGGCAGCCAGAGTAATTCTGTTAAAATTTAAATCAAATTATATCAGTTTTCTACTTAAAACCTTTCTACAGCTCTCAGATGTTTTTAGTCTAAAAGCAGGTATCTCTTCAATGAGTTTTTCCCCACATCTTTTTTTATTCTTCACGTGACTCTGGGCATAGTGGAAATCTTGTTCTATGTCAAAGGTGCCTGGCATATTGGTGCCTCAGGATGTTGGTACAGTCATAATTCTATCTGTAATTCTCTTCTTCCATCAGATACATGACTCTCTTTCAGGCTTTGCTCACATTTTACATTTTAAAATATGCCTTTCCTGTTCACCTTATAGTAAATTAACAGTAAATAAACACTATCCATCCTGCTACAATCCCACTTTCAGCACTCCCTCTCCTGTTACCTGATTTACTTGCTTTATTTTTCATTTAACACAATTAACCATCATACATACACACACACACACACACACACACACACATTTTATATTTTGGCCTATCTCACTTCTCGAATTATCAGACTATTTGAATGGAAGGATCTTTTATCTTTCATTGATTGCATAACCATAAGTAAATACTCCATATATTTGCTGGTGAAAAATAAGGGCAAGGAAAATAAAATATTCCAGGTAATTCTTACAACTAAGCAAGTTGTAAGCACAAAGATCAAAAAGAGATCAAACAGGCAAATAACTGGCCATTGTGTATGGAATGCTATTTAGTGGAAAACAAAGGATTTTTTGGATACATGACTAACCATATTAGTGACAAGGCAAAAATCTAAAAATGTATATACCAACTTGTTAAAAGCTATAATAATCTCCCCATATGGGGTGGGTGTGGTAGGGTAATTAGGATTTACGAGGGGTGTGTGAGAAGAGTAAATTCCATGTTTTACTAAAATTATTTACATATTTTAAAGTTCCTCAAGATATATAATCAACTTTAATTAACATCTCTAAACATTTTTAAAGTTTCTTTGATGTAATTATTCATAATTATATACTATAGAATAAACTAATCTCATTATTATAATTGAAAGTAAGAATATAACATTGAACATGATGACCAATTGATGCAAATACAAGTCATGCACAGACAAGTACCATTCTGTAAACTGAGTGAATTACAATTACCTGCATTTTCTTGAGTGTACTAGGTGCTTGTGATATTGCTAACATTTTTTGGCTATAATATTTCTATAATGTGTTAATTTTAATTTATAAGTATTATTGTAGTTACTTTAAATAATTCATTAATTAGGTTTCTACTAAGTAGCCTTTAGTCTAAATATAAGATTGTAAAAGTGTCTTTCATTTATTTATAAAAGCTAAAGAAATGACTGGCATTTTCCTTGAAGTTTATTTGTGGCTTGTCAATAGAAAAGAGATATCAGCAAAGCTTTTGAGAATTGCTGGTCTCAAGAGAGGTTTCTATTTCCTTATAACCATATTCTCTTTTCATTCTGAAAGCACAGAAGCACACAATCAGCTTTAATTAAGATAAATTTAGAAGCTTCTGTGGATTAAAATGGTAAAAGAAAAGCAAATATAAAAATAATTAGAGCTTAAAATAATAATTTTAATAACCATTGTCAATTCAAATGTTATTACAGTTATTTTGTTTTTGTTTTTGTTGTTTTCTTAAATTTCATACAGGCTTATTTTTATTTGAGTGTTGGTATTTTTATAACTTGTCATAATTCGATATTTATCACTTATTGAAATGACTATAAGTTCACATGTTCTTTTAATGAATACTATAATAATACCATTTATCTTTTTCCTATCAATAGTCAATTTTAGTTCAGAGGATGAATTAGAGCCTGAATGTTGTGTTATCACTGATTGAAGTAATCAAAACCTAACCTAAGTTCATACTCATTCCACAGTCTATCTGAATTTAAAGAAAGCACTCTATTCTTTCATTAGATTTATTATTGTGAGTTTACAATGTTGGGAAGTAAGTTCACATTATCCAGAACCTCAATTTATCTCCAAGATTGTTTATATGCAGTTTCTAGAATTTAATCAAAATCATCAGGCATTGGGGCACCTGGGTGGCTCAGATGGTTAAGCATCTGCCTTTGGCTCAGGTCATGATCTTAGGGTCCTGGGATCAAGCCCTACATCAGGCTCCCTGCTCAGTGGGAAGCCTGCTTCCCTCTCTCCCTCTGCCTCTCCCCCGGCTTGTACTCTTTCTGTCTCTCTCTCTCAAATGAATACATAAAATCTTAAAAAAAAAATATCACAGGCATAGAAGACAAAACCTGATCAAAAATCAAGAGATAAAATAATCAAAAGAAACAGACTCACAGGAATCTAGATAAGGGACTTGTCAGCCATGAACATTAGAATAATTATAGTTAACAATCAATGAAGTAAAAGATAAGATTGTAGAATTTTCTAGAGAACTAGAAACTATAAAAAGAACAACAAGGTAAGTCTAGTACTAAAAAATAAAATAAGCTAAAGTATAGAACTCAGGAGCTGTTTTTCACAGTAAGAAAGAAAAGAGGAAATTTTCAATGGACTGAGGGGTGGTCAGAAGAAAATACACAGACTGAAATAAGGAAAGACAAAAAGGCATAATGCAATAAAAGATATTAAAAGACATACGGACTATAATGAAAAGTTATATATATGGATTGTTAGAAGCAAGGGAGAGAAGTGATATCTGAAGAGATTAAGGTTGGTATTTTCTTATAAAACTAATGAAAAGCTCCAAGCCACAGATTGAAGAAGTCTGATAAATGCCAAACAGGAAAAATATAAGGCCATACCTAGGCACATCATGATATCACTATTGAAAATCAATAACAGTTTTATAAGCCATTTGATGAAATAGACCGTTACCTTGAAATGAGCAACACAGTATTACTGGAAGTTGTCAACAGCAGCAACAAGCAAGGAGAATAGAAGAGAAGGAGATTATACTTTCAAAGTGCTAAAAAATTGCCAACCTAGAAGTCTATATGCAATAAGTATACCCTTTAAAAAAAAATAACAGTGAAATGAAGCTTATTTGGAAGGAAGGAAGGAAGGAAGGAAGGAAGGAAGGAAGGAAGGAAGGAAGGAAGGAAGGAAGGAAGGAAGGAAGGAAGGAAGGAAGGAAGGAAGGAGAAAGAAAGAAAGAAAGAAAGAAAGAAAGAAAGAAAGAAAGAAAGA
>NC_058404.1:88804903-88955557 GCF_002201575.2 Neomonachus schauinslandi
AGAAAGAAAGAAAGAAAGAAAGAAAGAAAGAAAGAAAGAAAGAAAGAACGAAATGCTAATTGTTAAGTACATACCAATACTAAAGGAAATTTAGAGTCCTGATGAAAGGAAAAATAAGAGGGTTGTTATAAACCTAAATAATGCAGTAGACACAAGAAAAAACAATCTAAATAGTTATATAGTCATATATACAGAACCATCTCACTCGTGAACATAGATGAAGAAATTCTACTTAAAATATTTGCAAATACATTGAAGCAGCATATAAAAAGAAAAATATATTACAAAGTATTGGGTTTATTCCAGAAATACAACATTGGCATAACAATGTAATTCACCAGCTTAAAGAATGAAGAAATATAAAAGCATATGTTCATCTCAATATATGAGGAAGCAGTAAATGCAATTCAACGTCAATTCATGTTGAAAGAACCTCACATTTCTTATAAAATTGGAATTCAAATGGAAATTTCCTTTAGAAAGATTTTTTTCTATAAAAAAAGTCTATAGACCATATCAAGGTACCATACACATGATAGTAAAATATTGAAATAGTTTCTTCTGAAAGAATGCCTGCTATCACCACTTCTATGCAGCTTTTTACAGAGAAACCTAGCCCAATGCAATATAGTAGAATAATATTAATCTCAGTAACAATAATAGCAAAATGTATAAAAAATGGAAAGGAAGAAAGAAAGCCATCATTTGTAGCCACATCATGGTATACCTAGAAAAAACCAAAGGATCTACAGATAAACTACTAAAGTTAATAAGCAATTGTTAATTTCACAACACACAAAAACACTACATAAATGCATGTACTTGTGAGATATTATATGACATAAACTTCCAGAAAATATATAGTGTACCATAGCTTCAGAGTATTAGAGCATATTACTATAGAATTGAAAAGTTAAATTTTTGTATTTTCTTTTCTGAGTGTGTCAACACTGAGATCACATATGGTTCTAAAAACCACGGAATGTGTTTGCTCTTCCTTATCACTGATGGTTCTACTGCAACTCTCCGGTGATTATGCAGATGCCTTATTCAGTAATGCACTTTTCTTCTTCTCTGTGTGATATGGACAGTGTAAGTTGGATTACTGATGAAGAAAATAGATGAGAAAAGCAAATACAGTGTGGGAAGAGGTACTACATATCAAATAAAGACATTGATTATCCTTTGTTCTTTCTGCTTCAAGAGCAGATATACTGAACTCTTCAGGATGTTGTTGCTGTTCTCTGTCAAGTCCCTTGTTCCTTCTAACCACATGCTTAGACTGGCTCCTTCCTGTCCCCTCTGCATATCTGAGTCAGCAAAAATTACACTAGTTGGGGAAACTAGCTTGTATATCATATTTTGGGGCTGTCGTATACTAATTATATGCTTGATTAATAAAAATATTTTCTTTGACCAAATTTGGTTTGGGGGGCCATTCAACTATAGATTCACATAGAGTCTGGTAAATATTGCATTATTTCATTTCTTGGAACAGTTATTTCTTGAGTGACTCTGCTATCTCTAGCAAGTGCATATAGCAACTGTGAACTACATTACAGGAATGTACACACAGTGAACATAATGAAGAATGCCTTAGAAGGTAAATTCCTTCGCAATTTCATTGGAAGTTACAAGACCTTATCTATGGTTGTCCTTTTTACATCTATATATTAGTCATTAGTATTAAGGCCAGGTAATTGTATAGAACCTTCCGATTTTACGTATTTCTTTTTTTGGGCAGAGTTATGATAACCTTTACCAGCAGAGTATGATTTCAAATTACATAGAGTCATAAACATTTATGAGAATATCATAAAGAATTCACTTTATTTTACCCCACTTCAAATATGCTTGGCTATTTAATCTAAACAGCCTATTTATATAATCATGCCCGTGTTTTACCACTAATTGTCATGCAGATCATTTTAAAATTGGGGAGACAATAGGACCTCAAGAAGGTTTTTTTTTTTTTTCTTTTTTTCCCCAGTTTCCCATCAGTAGTATCTCTAAATCTTAAAAAGGGAAATGGGAATGTCAGTCTTTACCTCTCTTCCTCTAAAGGGGAGCAAATGACACAACCTCCAACAGTCATCTCTTTTATTACTTGCTACCTTTACCGCCACAAAGGTCTTTTAGTTTTAGTTATTCTAAATTCCTTTTTCTGCAATTTAGGTGTGCGACTTCTATTTTTTCAAGCTCTGGACAGGGAAAGGTGAGTGGGAGACACAGAGTGCCAAGGCTTCACGCTTTTTGGCACCTTTAAGGACTGGAATATATGAACATATGTGTGTTGCTGAACTGTTTGGGCCTGTCCATTTAACCCTCCTTCTGTACTTGAAACAAAGTGTCCTATCTCTTTGATTTCCCCATGTGTTGAATTTAGCTAGGAGATTTTTAACACAAGGTCTATTTTCAAACATCACAGCATAGTTCAGCAGATTGGGACTCAGTAGGACATTCCTCCAGAACATTTTTTTTTTTTTATTGAATGCAAAGTTATATGCTCAAACTACTCCAATTTTTAATTGTTATTGGACAGATAGAATCTGTTTTAAGTGCACATCCTTATCCTTACTCAGGTTTACAGAAATTATCCCACCTAAGCAAAGACAAAACAGATTTTAAATATTTACACATTTCCTTCTTTTAATAATTTCAGAAGTGTTAAAGCAGCATCAGTGACAACTATTTAGCTACTTAGTTGAGAATTCTATATATTTTTACATTTTAACAGACCTATTGAAGACAATTCCTTTATAAAATAAAGCTAACTTTAGTCTACTTTAGGATGTAATTATGTGTTGTCATATAATTTCTCAATTTTATGTTTAGTATTTCTGTCTTCATGATTAGATTGTAATGACAATAACAATGGGAACATTTTGTATGCTTAAGTTCTCCTGCAGTTTCCCAAACTAATAATATTTTCACGTTAGAAATTTTAAAAAATACTGATTTACTCAATGAATGATATAGTTGGAGATGGTGGAAGAGTTTTGTGTGTTTTGTTTGTTTGGGTTTGTTTTGTTTTGTTTTTAAGACAAGTTTACTATTGCCAATAAATCACACTGTTAGAGGTTAATTGGACACGTAGGTATTCAGGGCCAGGGTCCCCAACAAGAAAACAGGGACCAGGGGGACAGCTAAGACAAAACCAGACTAGCATCCTGTTTTACAGCTTAGACAAGACCACAACAGCATCCTGTCTAGCAGGCTCTGCAGGAGTGACTTTCCCCAAACATCCTGAAACAAAAATATTAACTGTAAAACACTGGTCACTATCACAAGTTGAGGCAGTTAGTCTCCAGATGTCAGCCCAAAAGACCATCAACATGTGAACAATAACCCCATAGGTAGACAGGTGCATGATCAAAGCCCTGATTGTCACACCTTAGCATCCAATCCACAGGGAATCTCAGGATGCTTAAGATAGTTCCTTGAAAGAGCTTATAAAAACCCCTAGATTTGGGTGCCTGGGTGGCTCAGTTGGTTAAGCGACTGCCTTCGGCTCAGGTCATGATCCTGGAGTCCCTGGATCCAGTCCCGCATCGGGCTCCCTGCTCGGCAGGGAGTCTGCTTTGCCCTCTGACCCTATCCCCTCTCATGTGTTCTCTCTCATTCTCTCTCTCTCAAAATAAATAAATAAAATCTTTAAAAAAAAACAAAAAAACCCTAGATTTGAATGCCAAAAAACAGCAATCCTCTAGGGTCCCCTCCCTCTCTGGGAGCTTTGTACTATAGCTCAATAAACTTTGCTTTGCTGCCCAACACTCTTGGTCAGGTCTGCCTCTCCATTCTTCCAAGTAGCCTGATCAAGAACCGTGGGTACTAAGGGAACAAACATCCTGTAACAATATGGTTAAGCCATCATCCAACACATTGAGTTAGCCTTAGGTATATTGTAATGTTAAAATGTTTGTCAGGTTAAATTTGAATTGGATGTAAATTCGGTGTATTTGCAATGCATAAATCAACACCTATAAATTCCTATTCATGCAGAAAATGTCATCCATAGTAAGAGATGGAAGATATTTGAGTATGACCTTGGATAACTAAGAACTTTCACATTTAAAATATCAGAATCTTGCAGTAGTCATACTTACATATGCAAAGTTCTGAAAAAAAAATAAAGTGAACAAATCAGTATGTTAAACAATTCTGAATAGGTAACTTTAAACCTACCAGTATTTATCCAACTAAAACAGTGTTTTTAAAATGCTTCATTATGTCATAAGAGATCAGGTAGTTTTTTAAAAAGTAATTAGAGACAAAATGATTGAACTTTCTTTAAGTCTACCTTATGTGTCAAGGTATTAAGATGTCTCAATCTATGAGACAGATGGTATTTTCGTTTTGTTGTCAAAAACTGACCTCTGTTCTCCAGCGTCAAAATAAAAGACAAAGCCAGAGTTTGGGGATGAAGAAGAATGATAGTTTATATTACTTTGCCAGGCAAAGGAGGCTGCAGCAAGCTAATGCCTTCAAAACTGCTGACCCACTGGGGTAAAAGGCTGAGGGGTTTTATAGGAAAATACAGGATCTGGGCAGTTTCAATGAGAATCTGGTACGTGCTGCCAGCCTCGTTTGTCATGTCTTCTAGGTGGTCTCGTGACCAGGGCTGGGCACCGTCCTCGGAGTTTCCTTACTTAGTATGGATATGGAGTCTCGGGAACAAAGGGTTCTTCTACAGAAAAACAAGTGAAAGGGAGGGGGAGGCTTCATGAACAAGGAAGAGAAAAACTAGTTGTTTAAAGTCAAGCCTTGCTGAAGCATTAGTGTGTCTATCTTAATTTCCATCCATTTTTACGTTTCTACAGCAGTTTCAGTTTCAATATAAGCCAATTTGAATGGTAGGTTAAAGGGAAAAGAACATTTACAAAGTTTCAAACTGAAAACATGCTTCATTTTTTTTTTTTTTTTGAATATGATAGTTTGCTGAAAGCTGTTAAAGAAAAGAACTTCTATTTCTTTACTACTCACAACATTTCTAACACTAAATGTATGGATTTTCCCCTCACATTAAGCAATTTGGACACTAACTATTCAGTTAGTGCAGACCTCACAGATTAAGGGCTCAATCCCACAAAACTGCCCCCTACTTCAGACTCCAATCACAAGTACTGGGCCCCCAGGTTACCCACATTTCTGTGTAACTTGGCTAAAAGTCAAGGGTTCCCAAGACCCCTTCGGCCACATGGAAGAGCTACATAGATCAAGGTATGGGGAAAGGGCGCGGAGCTCAATATTAAAACCTTGATGTGTTCACCAATTCAGCTCTTCAACCCCCATCATTTAGGAGTTTTATGGAGGCCTCATTGGGTAGGCTTGATTGATGAAATCACTGGCCATTGGTGATTAAGTAAACCTCCAGACCCTCTCTCCTCCTTGGAGATTGGGGGTGGGCCTGAGGATTCCAACCTTCTAATCATTCCTGGCTCTTTCTGACATCCAAGAGTCACCTCATTAGCATAAACTCAGATATGGTTGAAAGGGGCATATTATGGATAACCAAGAGACTCTTCTTTCACTCTGTCACTCCGTGCCGGGAAATGGGGGAAATGTATTTAAAAAATGCATTAAGTATATTTTTTATTATCATTATAACACAATATTATAGCTATATAAGATTTTTATTCTTCATTTTTATAACTATGTATAAATAATAGTTATAATAATAATTACATATGCATATTAAATAATTACTATAATAATCAGATATTAAAATACTTCTATAGGTGAAACTCAGGTTTTATGTTCAAATTTTCCTTTCATATTTGGCATTTTTACCATGAAATATTCATTATAATCATAGCCAGTGACTGTGTGCTAATCTTCTGAGAAGTCTCTGAAGTTGACCAGTAAGAGTTGAAAGTTATGTAATTGGTAATTTTTTTCCCTTAAACTCACATAAATCAATCTGTTGATTGCCCTCAAATGGAACCTCAATGTCTTAGCATTTTCCATGCCTTGATAATTGAGTGAAATGAGTTTTATTTGTATTACACAAATGATAATACTTTGAGACTTCAGTCAAGTCATTTAAAAATTGGACCTCATGGGCACCTGGGTGGCTCAGTTGGTTAAGCGACTGCCTTCGGCTCAGGTCATGATCCTGGAGTCCCGGGATCGAGTCCCGCATCGGGCTCCCTGCTCGGCAGGGAGTCTGATTCTCCCTCTGACCCTCCCCCCTCTCCTGCTCTCTCTCTCATTCTCTCTCTCAAATAAATAAATAAAATCTTAAAAAAAAAATTGGACCTCATTATAACACATTATTTTGAAATAAAAATTTGGTGATGTGAAAGGCAAACACATTTATATCATTGTAGTAATATCATTGTTATAATATAACACTGCCTCATTCCTTTATTTTTTGTATAAAACTAATGGCATAAATCTATTCTAATTCAATGCTAAAGTATACCAAAATGTGTTTATTTAACTTTGATAATGGTGAGACAATTCATTCATGATACAACTTAAATGATATGTTACTTAGAGCTAAGCCATTCAGGACACTGATTTAATTCCAATAGTCACTGATTATTTTGCCAACAATATCTAGAGATTGCTATCAACATTATATGCTTTTGAATTGATGATGGGGTATATTTTCTAATCTTCTGCATAAATTATGCTCATGAATCAAATTTATGAACTGATGATTCATAAAATGAGTATTATGTTACTTTTAATGGATTAAGCTATATTTGTATACAAATTAGTTGTCTGTATGATTGCCAAGATTAGTTATCTAAGTTCATTTATGTTCTTATAGAGGTTTTTATCTGTAAGAATTGATTTGACAGGTCCATATGGACAGCTCTAAGCAATTAGTAGCTCATTTTTTATCAAAAACTGCTGTATATCCGGCTGCTTGTCAAACCATCCTTAAGACGTTGTTGATGGTTTGCATGGCTATATGTACAAATCTCCATCTTTAGTATGGCCTTCTTTTCATATAAGGGTAAATGTTTTTTTCCAAATTTGTAAATATTATCATTGGTTTGCTAGGTGGGGGTTACCATAGCTTGACAGAAAAAAAAAATTACTTTCTAGAATTTTATTGGTTAACCAAGATTTGTTCTTAATAATTCTGGGTATTAGTTAGGCTGGGCAAAACATCACCTGGGACTTAGGGGTTGTCATGGGTGCATCTGTATCTTCCAAAATGATATGTTGAACTCCTAACTCTTGGTAGATAGAGATTAGAGAGATGCAACTGGAAACCAGGGAATGCCAAGAATTGGTGGCCACAGCCAAGAGCTAGGAAGAGGCAAAGAAGGACTCTGTCCAGAGTCTCAGAGGGAGTATGGCTCTGCTGACACCTTGATTTTAGATTTCCAGCTTCCAGAACTGTGTAGTAGCAGTCCTAGAAAATTGATACAGGAGCTAAATGTAGTATTATCATCAACCTCAAAACAACGACATGATAAACTTACACTGATTGAAAACAATAAAACCCAAGGCATAAATTCCTCAAGTATGCACCAAATTAACTTTCAAAATAAATTGAAGTTAGCAAATGCTTATTATATATTTACTATGTGTATAGGTTTATTCTCACTGCTAGGGGACAGAGGAGAGGCAAGGAAGAGATCAAAAGGAGAATGAAGAAACAAAAGATTTAATCATTCCATTAATGAACTAAGACCTTCGAAGGGAAATTGTTAAATATTGTACAATTCAGAATTATGTAATTGCTAAATAATGCTCAATTTATGAGGTCAATTTAAAATGAATGGGGGTGTGAAGAAAGATTTCAAAGGGCAAAAAATGGGTATAAAGTTGTGCAAATTAGTGGAAAAAAAATGAACACAAGTGAAAGAAACATATTTTGAAAGTAAATGGCATTTTTAGGAATGGTGAGGATACTAGTGTATTTCATACATACAGGCATATTTGTATATGAGTGTGTTATTTATTTTCTCTAAAGAATTAGATCTCTAATAGCATTTATAATATCTAATAACATAAACATGTCATAAATGACAAACATGTATACCAAATCTGTTAATACCAATGCATAAGAAACAAATGGCATTGGTATATATCCATGAATATTGTTCTGTGTGAAGACATCTGGTTAATATAGTCCAAATGTACAGGTAGGGCCACTGGAGTATTGAGACTCATGCAAGAGCATGTGCTCAAAACCTGTCTGTTGTGGATGGTGTCTTTAGGATAGCTTAATCCAATTCTGTTTAGTATTGTGTCAACTAACTATTGACACAACTGTGCTGCTCAGTGGCATACAACAGTTTATGGCTCTTGTGTCTGAAGTCGATTAGATATTTACTGGATTCCTGGCAGACTTGCTCCCACATCTTGAGATAGTGATCTGCTGGCTAATCTAGGTTGGCTTCAGATTCTGCTATGCACATTATTAATCTTCTAGCAGGCTAGCCCCACCTTATTATCAGGAGGAAGTTGGAGGCACAAGAACACAAATGGAAACTCCTTGAATGCTTCTTGAAGCCTGCATTTGGAACTGGCATACCATCATTTTTACCTCAATCGCTTATCTAAGACAAATTAAAGAGGCACCACAAACACACTGCTTAGGGAAAGAAACTCTACTCCTTTACTGTGACAAACTACAATATAGTATGACAAAGGTCATGACTAAAGGTAAGGATAAAGAAATGGGTTATCAGGGTGCCTGGGTGGCTCAGTCGGTTAAGCATCCAACTCTTGGTTTCAGCTCAGGTCACGATCTCAGGGTCATGAGATTGAGCCCCGAGTTGGGCTCTGTGCTCAGTGCAGAGTCTGCTTGAGATTCTCTCTCCTTCTCTCTCTACCTCTCCCGTTTATGCTCTCTCTCTCTCTCAAATAAATAAATCTTAAAAAAAAAAAAAGGAATGGGTTATCATTGTAATCTACTACAAAAATTCAGTTAACTTCTACAATTGCTCCCAAAAGTCCCTATCACAACCTTATTTTGTTCCCATGTAATTTATATATAGTTTTATTATGAAATCTATGACAATAATTCCTAGATATAACTAAGTAAAGTTGTCAGTTAAGTTGTATAAATCCATTTTATAAGTTTAGTTAATGTGAATCTTCTCCTAAGAGACAGATTCTACATTTGGATGTTGAAAAAAAATTAGTTGTCTAATTTTTGATACGGAAGTTGTCTTCCTGAAAGGCCAAGGAAAGAAACTATTTCACTTGTAAATGCAGAGTGATCAATGTGATCCTAGGAGGCCCTTAGAGCAGGGGAGCTAGTCTCTTAGGCAGGCACACACCACCCTACTCAGGCTTTTGAATGACTGGGAAATAAATTTACCTTGATATTAAAGTTTCTGCAGCACGTGGCAATTTTAAGATTATTTTGACTACAGAATATTTTCTCTGAAAAATTCAGCACTATGATATATTCGTCTTGGTTATAAAGTGACAATCACAGCTGAAAAATAAAGAAAATCAGCTATAGCAATCTGCAATTCTAGTGAGTGTCCCTTTACCCTTGATCTCTGATTTGATTCCTCATTTTTGCCTGACGTCTTTACCAATGTGCCTTTTCTTTAACTCATGCTTATTTTTCAAATTGCTCATTAGACAGATGTTTCTAAGTGTACAGTGACATTTTTCTAAATAATATGTTTTGATAGAAATTATTTCTATCAATTCAAGTTTTATTACCACAGGTATCATTGAATCCATTCTTTTTAGAAAAAGAAATGTACATATCACAGACCACTTTATATGAAATTTGGTCAATTTAGGATTAATCTTTCTAATAGTTCTAGAACTAGTAATTGAGAATGGACATTGAGAAGGAAATAACATCCCCCCCCCAAAAGAAAATGCAAAATAAATATTGAAAAAATAATTTTCCCACTCTAAATCTCTTCCACCTCCAGCTCCTTAAAAATAATTCTTTACATCATTTATTCACTTACTAAAACACTATTTTTGAGCCTCCCTATATGCTATGTACGTCATAGATGGTCAATAACTGTAGGCCCAAGTAACTTTCTATTTTCTTTCTTTGCTTTTTTTTTTTTTTTTTTAAGATATTTATTTATTTATCTGATGGAGAGAGAGACAGCGAGAGAGGGAACACAAACAGGGGGAGTGGGAGAGGGAGAAGCAGGCTTCCCGCAGAGCAGAGAGCTCGATGCAGGGCTCGATCCCAGGACCCTGGGATCATGACCTGAGCCGAAGTCAGATATTTAATGGCTGAGCCACCCAGGCGCCCCTCTATTTTCTTTCTGTGCTTTGCATACAGATGGTTTCAGAAATGACCAAGCCACGTTTTTTGAACTTGCTGCTTGTGACCTTTGAATTACCAGTCTTCCTTTTCTGAAAGCTTTCTATTCATCGTAAAACACTTCAAAATATTTAGTTGTTCTTATCTTACCAGTTCCCAATGCAATGCCTGGGCCCTGGGTAAACCATAAATAAGTGAGCATTTGCACTGTGTTCACTAGTAGTTGTTTACATACCGATCTTGTCCATTTTACTAGAGCAGAAAGCAGGAGTTTATCTTTCATTTTTGTACAAAGGTTTCCGTTTTTGTGCAGTGTTGGTGGTATAGTGTTGAGCATAGCTGCTTTCTGAAGTTTTTAGTTTTTAGCTCAGTGTCTCACACATAGTCATCACTTATTAAATGCTTATTAAATAAATGAATAGATACAATAATTTAACAGAAGCAGAAAAATAAAACACATTAATTGTATAAAATTTCTAATTTCAAAGGCTGTTATTTTGTCAAAAAACTATTAAAACTAAAAAGAAAATAACTTCTTTGGGTTGAAATCCACAACATGCTATGGGTGAATCACAGACTCTAGAATCAAATTGCATAGATTTTTAACAGTTTTTGTGTGGGTGTAACAGTGTTGGGGGGTTCTATTTATTTATTTATTTATTCATTCATTCACATCATTAAAAAAAGTACTGAGTTCTGACTCATTGTGCACACTTTTAGGCACTAAGATAGACCAATGGCTAAAATGCAGAAAGAAGAAAATCTGTTTATCCTCCTAAAGATTCTATAGGGTAGAAAACAAAAATCTCTATCTTATGGAATTTTTTGCTAGTGTTAAGTTTAATGATGCATATAAAAGATTGAATGATTATTATCATTATCTGGAAATTATATATTTTTTCTAGCATGTTAGCTTGTGCAACTCCCTGGTAGATATAATTTTCAAATGTTATCAATTAGACAATAGGTTTAAAGAAATTAAAACGTTCATTCAAGGTAATATGCTTTATAACAAATCTGGAATTTAAAGCCTGCCCTTATCATTCCCAAACTTCCCTTACACAACATCGTTTTTCGGCTGCTCCACATTTTCTATCCTGTTGCCTTATCTTCCCCATGCTCAAATTTGTTTAAAGCCCTGATTAGTTTTGAATAAAAGAAACGTGTTTACTTTTAATGAACTCAGAGTTTCCTAAATCTATTTGACCTTTTACTCATTTATAACTCCTCACATAATTTGGAACACTTAAGAGATCTGTCTACACAAAGCTTCTCATGATGAGGTATTGAAAAGTTTCCTCCAGGGGCGCCTGGGTGGCTCAGTTGTTAGGTGTCTGCCTTAGGCTCAGGTCACGGTCCCAGGACTCTGGGACCGAGCCCAGTGTTGGGCTCCCTGCTCTGAGGGAGGCCTGCTTCTCCCTCTCCCACTCCCCCTGCTTGTGTTTCCTCTCTCTCTGTGTCTGTCTCTGTCAAATAAATAAATAAAATCTTAAAAAAAAAAAAAAGAAAAGTTCCCTCCAAGCACTCAAAATCCTCCTCCTGCATTCCCTGGAGCACCACTTCATTGGTATTATTGGTGCTAAGCAATGGGAACAATCTTTTAAAAACACATTTCTTGCATTTTCTTTAAATAATATTTTATTTGTCCCTAAATACCTTAAATATTTTAATTATTAAATATTTAAAAAAGAGAAAACAACATGCTATCACCAAAGGAACATGGAGAAAAAATAATAAAACTGAATCCATGTTTTGATGTTGACTTTTTCCTTTCCTCTCCTCTCCCTTCCTCCCCTCCCCTCCCTCATCTCTCCTCATCTATGTTTTGGTGTTGAATTTTTTCTTTCTGCTCCCCTCCTCCCCTCCTCACCCTCCCCTCACCTCACCTGTCTTTTCCTTCCCCCTCCCTCAGTTTCTTTAGTTGTGGAGTACCAACTACATCTGGTTTGTGACAATGAAGTTAACACCCATTACATGATGAGTAGATATGCATAGTAACAGCTTGCTTACTAACAAATGTACACTAAGTGATCCCCTGAAAGTATGTACATGATATTTAGGGAAAAAATTCACATATATCTCCCTCTTAATGTTCTTTTATGTTTTGGCTAGCATTCTCTTCTTCATCTATATGACCCATTTTCATTTTAAATCAGAAAGTTAGAGGGTGTCTTGGGTGGCTTAGTAGGTTAAGCGTCTGCCTTCAGCTCAGGTCATGATCCCAGGGTCCTGGGATTGAGCCCCGTGTTGGGCTCTCTGCTCCAGTGGAGAGTCTGCTTCTCCCTCTGTCTCTGCCCCTCCCTGCCCTTGTGCTCTCCCTCATTGTCTCTCTGTCTAATAAATAAATAAAATGTTTAAAAATAAATAAATAAATCAGAAAGTTGGGATTAGGAAAGTACAAAAGGTTTATGTTTTCCCACTCATTCTGAAGTATAGATATCACAAGTCCCTTTCTCACCACAAGCAAAAGAATGGTGGGAACTAAACATCTATTGAAAATATCAAATATAAAATTTTGTACTTTATATTATAACTAAATAAAATTACTACTTAGGGGCGCCTGGGTGGCTCAGTCATTAAGCGTTTGCCTTTGGCTCAGGTCATGGTCACACGGTCCTGGGATCGAGCCCCGCATCGGGCTCCCTGCTCGGCAGCAAGCCTGCTTCTCCCTCTCCCACTCCCTCTGCTTGTGTTCCTGCTCTCGCGCGCTCTCTCTCTCTGTCAAATAAATAAATAAAATCTTTAAAAATAAAAATAAAAATAAATAAATAAAATAAAATTACTACTTAGTGGCAACAAATAAGATAGGTACACATATGGATTGACATATTCCATAATCTGCTTTTGTATCTGGAAGTCAATTATATAACAGAAATCTGCCAAATATTGTCCCATTATTAAGATAAATTTGCGAGGTAAGAGAATGACAACCATCATTAATCAGGTAATTCTGTACTAAGAAAACTATGGATGGTAAATATCTCAGCAAGAAGTGCAGACAATGCCAATTATTACTTTGGAAAGTATTACTTTTGAAAGCTACAGAAAGTTGGAGATCCAGTTATATTGTTAGGCAGAAATAAGGATTAGAACCTATTGTAGAAGTTTCCTGAGGTTACTGATGATGGAATAGTTGGAATAGATTAGTTGAAATTAAAATTCAATTCTCAGCTTTGTTGGTCATCTCAAATGGTCAGGTGTAGTAAAAATAGACAACTTCAGCACGTGCTGACAATTTTCACTGGTTGTAATGAGTCAAAAATATAGGTGTGGTTCTAAGACATAGCAAGATAGTTTGCCATGGATATGCCAGTTTTATACCTATCCCTATTTTTCTTTCTTAAGATTTTATTTAAATTCCAGGGTTATATTAGTTTTAGGTGTGCACTATAGTGATCATCAGCACTTCCATACAATACACGGTGCTCATTACGACAAATGCACTCCTTTAATCCCCATCACCTATTTAATCTAGCCCCCCTGCCCACCTCCCCTATGGTAACCCTCGTTTGTTCTCTACAATTAAGAATGTGTTTCTTGGTTTGCCTCCCTCTCTCACTTTTTTTCCCTATGCTTATTTGTTTTGATTCTTAAATTCTACATTTGAGTGAAATCATGATATTTGTCTTTGACTGACTTATTTCACTTAGCAAAATACTCTGTAGCTCCATCTATGCTGTTGCAAATGGCAAGATTTCATTCTTTTTTATGGCTGAGTAATATTCCATTGAGCATATATATCACATCTTTTTTATGCATTCAGATATTGATGGACACTTGGGCTGCTTCCATAATTTGGCTATTGTAGATAATGCTGCTTTATAAACATCGAGATGCACATATCCCTTTGAACTAGTATTTTTGTATTCTTTGGGTAAATACCTAGTAGTGCAATTGCTGGATCATAGGGTTGTTCTATTTTTAACCTTTTGAGGAACATCCATACTGTTTTCCAGAACGGATGCGCCTATTTGCGTTCCCACCAACAGTGCAAGAGAGTTCCCTTTTCTCTACATCCTCGCCAACACCTGTTGTTTCTTGTGTTGTTGATTTTAGTCATTCTGACAGGTTTTATCCCTATTTATTTTTTTCAAGGATAGTAAGGATAATAAATAATTCAGGTCACTCAGTGCCATGTTACTTTGGTTTTGTATAGACCTGTAATTCAGGATGAATTTAGGATGTTAAGAATTTAGGATGTCATAAATATCACCAAGATTTTCCTTTTATAAGATCTGTTTCTATGTTTGGTTTGCAATGAAAGGCCAGTAGTGCATTATATTATTTAATTTAAGTCAACAAAATTCCATTTGAGTTAATACACAAATCCTTTTGGTTGTCTTTGTTCTAAGTGGAAATATGATGAAAGCTTATATTTTATACCATCTAGAAAACAATTTAACATGTGATTAAAGATGATATGGATCAGTTATATGGTCACAGAGGGAATAAACAAGAGCATGAAATATTTTTTTATATATAATGTTTCTTTTGTGATTGAAACTTATGTGAAGTTAAATCAAAGATATTCATAAGAGGTTACCTCAAATTAAAGTATCAGATGATGATTGTTAGAGAGCTACTCTACAAGGAACTATATTTTAATAGAGATACTCCTTTAACTAGTTCACACGTTAAATAATAAAAAGCTGGTCAGTACCAGGGAAATTCTGCAATCTTACTAATTTTGTGGAAGCAGGGATATGGTTACTTTTCTTGACACAGTTAAAATATCTGAGACAGCAAATTCCTACTCTTAGATTTAGTCCTTTAGTACTCTCCACACACTTCATAAGGCCTCTTCTGAAGAAAAGTGTGGCTATGGCTTTATATACTATATAGTTTGTTATGATTTATTCATTTTTAATGTTCTGACGATTTAATAACTAGGTGGCATTTCTTTTTGGTTATATAATGTTGAACAATAACTACCGCTGAACGTTTGCATTTGAGACATGGTATTAAAAGGAAAGATATGCCTCAGGGCAATTTGTAATAATGCCAGAGTCAAAAGCAGAAATCAGAGAGGAAGAATTGATCTGACACCTTTTCATTTCAGGTGAAAAACTAAATATATTTATGTTACTTCAGTGATAAAGTAGATCCAATTTGGGATCATACTGTACAGTGTATATAATGTGGATTTTTAGTAATTAGAATGCTTGTGGTGAAAACATGGGAGAAATACTTTGCGAAAGGTGAAGAAAGGCTTCTGGAGACAGTGCTGTTTTTGGAAACAGAACACCTCCATTCGCTGTGGAGATGTGTTGTGCATGTTGTTTCTGTTAGTTTTGTGAAACTGACTAAAGTCTGAGTGAACTGACTAGAAATGATATTTTACCAAATTGGTATATTTTTGTTTTGTTTCACAGAAAATAATGAAATGTTCTTTTCTTCTCCTTCCTTTCTTCCTTTCATTAACACATTTATTTATTTATAATAAAATACTGGCATAGAGACTTGCTGGTTATAAGTAAAAGTTAAAAAAAAAGAATTCCAAAAGATGGAAGTCCCTCGGTAAAATGCACGAAAATACTTGCTAATTTTCAGTAGGTTTGGCTTCCCCATTCCCTCTGTATTACTTTTAGGGCTTTAATTTTACCCCAGAATAGCAGAATCTGCACAGCGATTTAGCATGAATTGTGTAGTCTGCAGCAAATACCTCAGAACAAGTGTTTTCCTTATCAACATATTCAATGGGTACATTAAATCCTTTGTATCTCCTATTAAACATTTAAAATAATTTCTCTGTAAATGTTAGATATGAATTTTCAAATAATATTTTCCTTACATGCTGCCTTTATAGGCTTCTCTGTCTTGGAAAAGTATAACTTTGTGATTTCCCATGGTTAATTTAATCAAAGAGTTCTCTATCATGCCAACCGAAAAGAATAAAACCTAAAGCCATAACAAATCCTAACTTTAAGTCTTTAATGTGAAATTTTAAGATTTAAAAGTTACATGTTACTTTAAAACTGCCAGACTCACTCTGTTGCACTCAACTTTCTCTTTTTCAGGTAAGTTGGTTGGAAAAAGCATTTCATGCAAAAGAATGTCTATAGTAAGCTATCTTTCATGGAAGAAAGGAAGAGATATAAGAAAATACTGAATATACTATATTAATATAATATTCAATATGCTATAAGGAAAATATACTAAAAGGAAGATGTATAATAAAATATTGAATATATTATATTACAGTATAATATTGAATATACTATAAGTAAAATCTATTAAAGAAATAAGTTTTGTACTCTATGTAATAAATTTGTTTTTTACATAGTTTAGGGTAGCAATTCTGACATTGCTTTATTTATATTCGAGGACTGAGCAAATCAGTAAATATAGAGTAGATAACGAAATCCAGTTTCTCACTGTCAGGAAAGCTATCAGAAAAAGGAATTACAGGTAAAGAAGGGGAGATGGCTTGAATGAGCCCTGTGGTGTTAGAGATATCAGTATGAACTCATGGGTTTTAATCAATACATTGATTGATATTAAAATAGATATGGATGTCTTTATGTATGTGTCTACATACATTTCATATATTTCTTAGCTCTGTATATGGAGAAGGCCTCGGTGTGATGACATCCCAGTGTCAATCAGCAGCAAACCTTTGTTTGGTTTCTATACTTTCTCTTCAGTAAAAGGAACCTGGGCTCCTTAGAGAAATAATTGATTGCACAGTTATTGTGCTTGGTTGACTGATTGTAATACACATATGGAAACTGAAGGAACCACAGATCACCACAAGTTTTCTGCAAAATGAGAACAGTTAAGGTATCAAGACATTATAAATTACAGTAATTAAGAGAATTTTTATTTGGGTTAAAGATAAACAGATGAATGAAATAAAGTAGAGAATTAGCAAAGGCGCTATATATATATATACATGGATACGTAGATTCATACATATATGAATCATGTATGTATATAGGTCTGCATGTGTATCTATGTGTGTGTGTGTATGTGACATATGTATATGTACACACTTATCTAGTATTACATACCAGTAGGGGAGAGCTAATTTGTATAATCTTTATGTACGAGCATATACCATGTTATTCGTTTCAAAAGTAAACTGGTTTGATCACCAAATATTTACTGAGAAAAATACACACAGACCTGCAAATGTACACACACACACACACACACACACACACAATGGGTATGTAATTGAAATAGAGTAGTAAACTAATATTTACTGAGGACCAACTATGCACCAAACACTTATCCGGGACTTTCTGCAGTGTGGCATACTCTCAGGAGATGCATGTATGTTTTGAGAGCAGATTTAGCAATGTATATGAAAGAGAAATAGATTATTCAGTTCTGAATGTCAAAATCAAAAAAATTCTAGGCACCTATTGTAGTGAACAAACTAAACTTGTGCGATATGAAACAAAAAAACAATTGTATTTTTAAAAGCACCTTCTTTCAACCCTCCTGAACCTGAGCTATATCAAACCCCAAAGCATTTTCATTTACTCTCACATGTCATTACATAGTCTAATTTTTTCCAGATTTTTAAAAAACAAAATATGGTCAAATCCAAACAAACTTTTACTGTCTGATGCAAGGGAGAACTTCTGCCTTATTTCTATAATCTCAAAAGCCTGCAGTGAGAAAGATAGGGGAGTGGTAGGTACATTAGAGTGCTTTTTGTTGTTGTTGTTGATGATTGATTTCAGTATTTGCTTTACTCTTCTTCCTTGATCCTGCCCTCTCTCCTCTTCCTGGCCATTTTGTATACTTCTCCTCCAGGGTTTGAAAATGGAAGGAAAGATGGGTGATGATGGTGGACAGGTCCTACATAAATGGTGATGTGGAATTACTTCATTTTACGTTCAATTATTTTATTTTTGAGTGTTCGGTAAGGACTTCAACTTTTCCTTGCAGTTTCTAGTTTTGGAGCATGCCTCCACTAACTGGCAACTTATAACTCCCCTTGTCAGCCCCTGACTCTGAGTGGTCCACTCATGTTGAATCTCTATCTACGTAACTTTGACTATCCAATCTGGACTCCTTATCACAGGTTTTTAAGAAGACTCAAGTGCTGGCTTCTTTCTACTAGGTTCACATGTGGCCAACAGGACCAAACACCTTTGTGCCACCATCTTTGTGAGTGCAGCTTGCTCCTCTGTGGCTTTGTCATCTTTCAGCCATCAGAAGCAACTACAACCATTGTTGTGTCTTTGGATTTTTCACAGGAAAGCCAGGCTTTTCCATGTGTCTTCTTCATCTCTCCAAACTCCATGATACAGATGCCAAGATCCCTCGATGATATTTTCTACTTCTTTCCTCTGGAAGCAACAGAGTCAGCCTAATAATGCAGCTCAAAGAATACCTGACCAAGATTGAGAGGTCAGTCTTGATTTCTTGTAAGCATTTCCATGCCCTACACAGTTTTCTTGGAAACAAACCACATAATATGATACAAGTCCAACTTTACAGTACATCACTTATACAAAGGTGTGTAACTATTTTGATGTTAGTAAAAGGAACTTTAAGGCTTTGAACAGAATGGCAACATGATCGGGGGATGCTTTAAAAAACAATATTAAGCATTTTTATTGTTACCATTCAGACTTTCTCTAAATTAATCAACTCATTGTTTTTGGTTGGAGAGTAGCACTTTGCCATTTCCAGCTGGTTGTTGGGCTGTACTGAACTTTGAGGTATAAGAATAGCAGGAGCAGTGCAGCAAGGGAGAGAATTGTGTACTGATCTTGCTTTCTGAAGAGGACCAAAATGTGTTCTATTTTCATATATATTTTACTTTCTGGTGTAATAGAGCTGAATTTATCTAACTGATGTGACTTGCTACATATTTTCCTTTTATGGATCCACTGGATTTTGCAAGTATTTATCTGTCAGAGGTTAGATTTTTAACGTTTTAATTATACTTGCTAAAATATTCTAACTCATATGAACATGATTGAATTGACTAGTTTTCTGAGATTATTAGCTTTGTTCATAATCCTGCTCTAAAGCCTTTTGATTTTAATCTCCAGAAGGTTTGAAAAATAATCAATAAAAGCAAGAACCCTCATGGCTTGGGTTTAAAATCTTTTTTATTATAATTCAATTAGTTCTCCTCTCTTGGCCCAGACAAGCCTTTATAATTTTCTGTTAAGCTTTCAGAAGTGGCTTGCATTGTGTATTCACAAAGATAAGAAATAAAATAAGCCCTTTACTTAACAATATTATTTTTTAAAAAGCACCACTGATTTAGTGTATAATACACTGTTGGCAAAATAAATTAATAACAATAAAAAAATCTGGTTTAAAAGGAGTGATTGCTGAGCTTTCGTTTAAATTTAAATTTAGACAAAAATAGCTGAAGTAGTATTGTTGTTTAAAATTACCTTGTTTAAGACTTTCCCATTAGAAAGAATGAGATTTGCAAATCAAATAGATGAGTTTGCAGTTCACATAGCTGAGTGTTCTTCAAAAAGTGCTCATTATTATCACAAGATGGTACTCTATTTACATATAGCAAGGGGATTCTACTTTTCATTCTGTTCTGTACTTGATAAGGGATATTTCACTGTCGTATGCTTCTCCAGACCTCAAAAATTGGCAGGAAAACTAAGTCATCCTGAGGAAAATCAGGTTAAAAGTGGTATGTTTTGGCTCCATCTGTGTCCAACAGCAAACTATGTCAAGCTGGACATAAACTAGACATTGTAATTCCCAGTAAGTTTCCTCTAACCCTCAATTTCCCAATCGACGGTATAGTCAGAGAATTGAGCCAGGCTATTACACCGCCTTGGAAGAACTTCTACTTGCAAGATGCAAAAAGATGCACAAATGTAAATATTTTATGACCCTGTCAAAGAGTTAGTATTTGGAGGATATGTGGACACATACAGTGATCACACGTTTCCATAGATATTGTACTGGAGAAAATATCATCACTTGCCATACACATTTGATAAGAAAAAAATGTCATGGCAAAATTATTTTATTTAAGCTAATGTAATTTTTCTTTTTCTGTGTGTGAGATTTTATTTGAGAGAGTACATGTGCATGCACAAGCACAATTTCACGTATTTTGGCATTTCATATATTTAAGTATTTTAATAGCTATTGTTGGTAACATAAATTACATAGAGGATATTATAGAATATTTATTATAGCAACTATGTTAGGGTATTACCTCCATTAAAAAAAAGAAAAAAGAGGGTCACCTGGGTGGCTCAGTGGATTAAGCACACAACTCTTGATTTCCATTCAGGTCATGACCTAGGGTCGGGAGATTGAGCCCCACATCTGGCTCTGAGCTGGGCATGGAGCCTGCTGAAGATTCTCTCTCTCCCTGTCCTTCTGTCCTTCTGCCCCTACCTTCCACAGTGTTCTCTCTCTCTCTCAAAAAGAAAAAAAAAAAAAGAAAAGGAAAAAAGAAAAATGTAATCTATACTGAATACTTATCAAGGATAAGGCACCATGATAAGAATTTCATATGCATTGTTTTATCCTCCAAATAACACTAATCCTATTTTTATTACAATGATGACTAAGAAGGTTTTAAATTCTGCCTAATGTTACATTGCTAATAAAGGAGTAAATTGAAGCTTAGCAAAATTACATACATGGTATAAAATAAAATAGCTATTAAGAGAATTAGGAAACTGAAGTAAATGATGCAATGACTTCCCAAGGTAGAAAGCACAAACAGAAAATAGAGGTAGGGTTCAAAACACTAGTTAACTAAGGCTGGGAGATTTCATGGTGAGAATAACAAAATGATCCAATTAATGGCCTTGTATTTATGGAACTTTCAGATAAGTTGTGAGGACAGCTTTGAATACAATCATCACCTATGTAACTAAGATTATGTCTCCGCAGTAGAAAGAAGAGACCCCTGGTTCTGTGAAATGTTTCAGTTGTGGTGCATTCCTAATTAAGGAGGTCAGGGAAGGAACAGTTTCGTGGTGAAGGGGTGACTGAGTTAGTTTTGAGGGAAAGAGTAAAATAAGCACAGAGGGAGAGGAGTATTTGATGTTTAAAGTTCTCTCTTTAAGGAGAGAATTTGAAGAACTGAGAGAATGTGTATCTGTCTTATCTCATCATAACACTCTGCCTTTGAGTTAGAAAGAAAAAGGACTCATGTTAAAAATATGGGATAAATGGTGGGAGTTGAAGCTGAGGGTAGGCAGGGGGTGTTTCCTCTTTCAGTATGATCTGACACGGTATTGTCCCCAGGTGATTTTGTGCTCAACAGAAAACAAATTTGTCAAATGATGAGTCTGTGCAATTTTCCAAAATATATATTCAAAAAGCTGTGGGCAGAAAGCCTATCTCTACCTTCAGGGTTTTGACAGTAAAGCTTTTCAAACTGGATTTTTAGAGGTCATTCATAGAGTATCAGTCAGGAATTGGTCAGGAGGACCCTATAAGCTGACTCTGGACATTTCATGTACAAAAAAAAAATTTTTTAAGATTTTATTTATTTATTTGACAGAGAGAGACACAGCAAGAAAGGGAACACAAGCCGGGGGAGTGGGAGAGGGAGAAGTCTTCCCGCTGAGCAGGGAGCCCAATGCAGGGCTCAATCCCAGGACCCTGGGATCATGACCTGAGCTGAAGGCAGATGCTTAGCGACTGAGCTACCCAGGCGCCCCTCATGTACAAAAATTTTAATGCTATGGGTTGGGTAACAAAATTGTCAGAAGAGATAGAAGACTTAAAAAGGGGCCTGGAGTGGCCCTCCAAAGACCATAAAATTCAGGAAAGAAGGCCTTACCACCGTTTTAGGAGGCCATGGCCATCTGTGTTTAGCTCTTGGCTGCTGCAAGAGCATCATGGTTTCTCTTGCTGTCACTGTAAGGAGTGAGCCAAGGTGCTCCAGGAGCCCAGCACTGCACTCAATGAAGGATTTAGAAGTAGAATGGGGTTGACCTCGCTCCAGCCCTCAGACACTACACTAGCTGCTTCCATTGGCAGAATCAATAGGGAGACTGCTGGCAAAAGACTGCTCTTTTCTGTGTCCCATATTCTGTGGTATTTAAGTTAGCAATAGTACTGATTACCAAACATTTTCAGTGAAAACACCAATAGTCCAAAAGCAGAAATATCCTTTAGGAAGAGAACTTGCCAGTCATAAGAAATCTACAGTTTCATACGATCCAATATTCCTTTTATAGGTTAGCAACAAAAAATATTTTATGTAGTATACTGATATTTAAAACCAGATTTGTATGCATTTGTCTACTCATGATAATTTGAACTGGGTTTAGCTCAGAAGTTTTTTTTGCTCATCCTGCTTGCAGCTGCAGTCGTCAGATGAACTGATGGGTGCTACATGATCTAAGGTAGTGCATTCACATGTCTGGCAAATAAATGGGTCAGTTGGCTGGGATACTTGCTGTTCTCCATGTGGTATCTATAGCAGGATAGCCCTGCAAAGTTCATACATTGCAGGTGGGAATATAAAATAAAACAATCACTTTAGAAAAGAGTCTGACAGTTTCTTAAAAGGATATATATAAATTGACTATACAACCAAGCAATTCCGTCTTTAGGATCCATCTGAAATAAATGAAAACAAATGTCCACACAAGTATTTTTGGGGGAATGTTTACAGAAGAATTATTCATAAAAACCAAAAAACTAGAAATAACTCCAATATCCATCTATTGAATGGATAAACAAATGTGGTATATCCAGACAATGAAATACTATTTAGCAATAAAGAGAAACAAAGCACATTCTACAACATGGACAAACTTTAAAGATATTCTGTTTATGAAAGAAGCTTAACACAAAACACCACGTTGTGTGTGATTCCATTTACATAAAAATGCAGATCTCTAAATACATAAAATAGGTTCATAGTTTTCTGTCGCTGAGGTATGAACAAGAAATAACTGTAGATGGGCACAAAGGATCTCTTTAGGTGATGAAAATATTTAAAATTGCCCTGTAGTGCTGGTTGCACACCACTAAATTTATTAAAAGTCATTGAATTATATACGAAAAATGACTTTTTTAATGTACTTTATACCTCAAAACTTTTTAAAATGTGGGTTGTTTTAAGTTAAAAGATTGATTTAAAAATATCAAAATTCATGATTAGAAGATTTAAATAAATTAATTAAGCATTTAATACGATTCAGCTATTTTCTTCAGTCTGGCTTACCTGAGGCTAATTTCTTTTAAAATTCACATTAAAATTTTCTATAATCCAAGATGCCTGAGTGGCTCAGTCGATTAAGCATCTGGTTTTGGCTCAGGTCAGGATCTCAGGGTCCTGGGATCGAGTCCAGCACTGAGCTCCCTGCTTAGTGGGGAGCCTGCTTCTCCCTCTGCCTGCCACTCCCCCAGTTTGTGTTCTCTCTCATTGACAAATAAATAAATAAATCTTAAAACATTTTTTCTATAATCCAAGAGTTACATTTTTTATCTAAGATGATTTGAGTTATATTTATGTATTATATATGATATATATTTATATCATAAATTCCAATGTTAAAAATTAGCAGATACAAATTAGAGATATAATACCATTTTACTGGTATTTTATGTATTTAGTAAGTGGGCACTACTTTTATACTACAGAAAATAATTTTGAAATTCATTTTTATCTCAACTGCATTATCAGCATAAAAGTACATTCAGTAGTAGGTTAAATTATATTTTATCAAAAACTAATTCAAAATAAAATCATATTTTAAGCTAAGGATTCACAATATCATCTTTTTTCTTTTATTTTTATGCATGTGCACACTTCATAGTAAGTGAAATTAGTATTTTTGTTTTCTCATTTTTAAATGGAATACCTACTGCTATTAACTAAAGACCTTTCAAATGCTGTGGAAACTGAAACAAGTCAACTTTAATTTTGCTACTATTGTGTAGGTAAGGGAATATAGAAAACCTGGTGATTATAATGCCCACATTGGCTCAACCTTCCAGGGGAGGCAGCGCTGCAGCAGGGGTCTACTTAAGGCATTTCAGAGGATGTGTCAAGGTTCCTGTGGTATGTGAACAATCAGAAAGCTTTTTCTCTACTTGGACTTAAAGTAGTTCTTCCTACCACAATGTAATCAGAGTCTTGCTATTGTGAGAGAAAGCAGCCATCCAGGGACTAAGGTGAGAGAGTGTGAATGCCATTAATTGGTCTATTTTACTTGCCAAAAATAGAGCAACCACTATGATTGAAGCCCAAAACAGATATGTGAGATAAAAGCAGAATGGGATCCTGAAAAGAGGATTTAGGCTGACTTGGAACAATGATCTTAAGCCGTATGCATTAAGGAATATACCACACACACACACACACACACACACACACACACACACACACATTCATACATACTCATGGAAGCACTATGTAACAGTTTGGAAGGAAAATTCTTTTAATATTTTCATAAAGCACTAATTTAAAGAGGGTTTCTACAGAGATTACATACTCTCCTGGACCAGGTAAACTGTTTGATTGTGGTCTCGAGACTCCACAGCCTAAAGCAAGAAAATTGACAAAAGCAGCGCCATTATCCAATTCTAACTTGTAGAGTAACATTTCTCAGCAGATGTTCTATTATACTACCAGAGAGCTAAGTACACAGAGGTTGCACAGTAAATGGTAACATGTTGAGTTTGTGTCTGCCCTGTGCCAAATGTCAGGAGGATAGAGTCAGTATAGCCGATGCTTTTCTTCTTTAATTACCAAGATATCTATGGCAAAAGATTTACATTTTTCAACTGAACTGACCAATTGCTAGCTCACCAATTTAATGAAAAAATCAAAATAATAGTTCATGCTGTTATAACCAAGTATTGAAATTGTAATAAGATTATTTCAGTGACGTTTTTGTAGGACTATCCAAAGGTATCAGCCTGAGTTTACACAGAGCATATACATGTCCCATCAAGTACTCAATAGAATTAGAAATACATATTTTTTTTAAGATTTTATTTATTTGACAGAGAATGGGAGAGAGAGAGAGAGAGAGAGCACAAGTAGGCAGAGAGGCAGGCAGAGGGAGAGGGAAAAGCAGGCTCCCTGTGGAGCAGGGAGCCCAATGCGGGGCTCGATCCCAGGACGCTGGGATCATGACCTGAGCCGAAGGCAGACGCTTAACCCACTGAACTACACAGGCACCCCAATAGAAATACACATTTCTAAAATAAAGTATTTTATGAAAGCTAAGACTACCAAAATCTCACATTTAAATGTACGTTTTCTTTCACTTTAAGGAGATATGTATTTTTTTCATTCGTTATTTTGCCTCAATGTGAGTGAGAACAAAGGAAATCCAATTTTAGAACATGTAATAGGAAATAATAACATATGCAAGGTGAAATTCAAAAAAGAAAGTTTTAGGAAGTCCGAATTAAAAGGTTATTTTAGAAATAGAGCTAGAAATACAATGCATTGTGGGGGGCATTCAATTAGAATCATTTTGGGGAACTTTTCAGAAGTACTGAGCCTCAGTTCATATCCTAGACCAACTAAGTAAAAATTTCTATAAGGTAGTTTATGTATCAAAATATTATAAATATTCTCAGAGGGATTATAATATGCTAATTGGGTTCAGATTTATTTCTTAATTTAATCTAGATTATACCGTATTTAATAATTTAGAATGATGAGCAAAATAAATTTACTATATTTTGGGCATATTTTATCTTATAAATCTTATCTTTTATGCTAACTTTTCTGCAAATTTTACTGCAGAATATTGCCTTTTAACGTACCAGTTTATTTTCTTGACGGGGATTTTGTAATATAATTCTACCTAATCTTTAAATGAGATGGTATGAGGGGTGCCTGTGTGGCTCAGTCATTAAGCGTCTGCCTTCGGCTCAGGTCATGATTCCAGGGTCCTGGGATCGAGCCCCACATGGGCTCCCTGCTCTGCAGGAAGCCTGCTTCTCCCTCTCCTACTCCCCCTACTTGTGTTCCCTCTCTTGCTGTGTCTCTCTCTGTCAAATAAATAAGTAAAATCTTAAAAAAAAAAATGAGATGATATGAGGCTGATATTATATTTATGTCTTTAGTTTTTTTAAAAATGTAAGTTTAAATTAGATCACATTAATAATAGTTCAGTTTTGTGAGAGAAATAAAATGTAATTTGGGAAATATTCCTTATTTCACTTAAAAATATTCATAGAATACAGGTCTATTTTTAGAGATACAGAGATGAATGGGACAAATTTCCACATGTAGTTTTCAATCTTGATAAGACAATAGACAATAAACAAGCATTGAGTGTTATATGAAACTAATGAATTGTTGAACCCAACATCAAAAGCTAATGGTATACTATATGTTGGCTAAGGTGAACATAATTAAAAAAACACCAAAAAATTAAAAAAAAAAACAAGTACATAAATATTTCAGATTATAATAAGTGTTGTGAAAAAATTGAAGTAGTGTAAAAAGTGACAGGCACATTGGATACAAGACAAATTAAGGCATATTTAAAATTTTAATAATTTATTTGGTGAGAATTGGACTTCAATTGGGCAGTACCAAACTGGAAATAGTAAAGAGCACTCCACCTGACAGAAGCTAGGGGAAAGACTTTTACAGAAAAGAGGTGGAAACAGAGCAAGGAAATTATTTGATTGGCCATAGCTTAAGCTCAACAGCTTAAGTCTTGGGGAAAAACTCCGTGGCTGTTTGTTGACTATTGTCCTTAGGTGTTGATTTCTTAATCATAAGGCATTACAGGCTTAGGTTTTGTTTTCTTTCTTTCTTGTTTTTTAAGATTTTATTTATTTATTTGAGAGAGAGAAGGAGAGACAGTGAGAGAGTACAAGTGGGGAGGAGGAGAAGAGGGCTCCCTGCAGAGCAAGGAGCCCGATGCAGGGCTCGATCCCAGGGCTCTGGGATCATGACCTGAGCCAAAGGCACGCTTCACCGACTGAGCCACCCAGGTGCCCCATTTTGTCTTCTTTACATAGGTCACTAAGGCAGTAAAGCCACCTCAGTTTAATGGCCTTGTTTAATTAACAGGTAGTATGGTTAGTAAAGGTCCATCTGAGCAGGTCACATTTGATCAGAGTGGGTTAACTGTTTTAGTTCAAAAACTACTGTTCAAAATAACCCCCTTCAGCAAATTCAGAACCAGTCCTCTGTACAGCTTCAAAGTACCCATTGATCTGTCAACTAAATTCACGTACTGTCATTAAAGGCCATAATACATGTCCTTTTATTTCCATTGTTCTGGCCAAAATAATAGCAGTCTCTTAGAAAATGGATTTCACTAGGATTTTAAAACTTATTTTGGAAATCAAGACAAAGCTATTTTGAGGGATTTTAAGCAACAGGATAAGATGAATTTAGAGATTTCTGTGTTGACTTGAAACTCTAGAAGCTCTTGTAAGCTTCAATTTGGCTACTAGGCCTTTCAATCCTACTGTAGAGCTTAATGGCTTTAGCCCAATTTCCTATTGCTTTTTAAATGGGAAGTTTTTCAGGTAATGGTAGGAAACAGTGAGAAATACTCAAGAAGGGATGGAGTGAAACCTGAAATATATCCATTAATATTTAAATAGTGTTATATTCCATGACAGTGTTACCCTGAATATATGTAGCCTACCCTACTCTTGGTCAAGTAATATAGTTTGTGATAAAACATAAAATGGAAAATAATTATGTTACTGTCATAATATGTCATTACCTTATTATTATAAGAGTAATTATATTAATTTAGTTAACATTCAAATCTGTTCTAATTTGCATAATATAAGGAATGCATGATCAGTTTAATTCAAATATGTAGATTAATTTTGTTTTCTCTCTATTTTCCAAATGATTTATTTTCACATAGTTCATTGGTACCTTTTTGTAAATTATAGAGATAAATCAGACAACTTTGAAAATTCAGCATAATTCATTTAACATTTCGATTTAAGGTCAACTGTAATAATTTATGCTTTGAGCAAGTAATGTAGTATCAGAGAGTGCAGTCTTCAAATACAAATGCAAATTTTCTAGAATAATTAAATATGAGATGAGAAAAAGGAAGGAGCGTAATATTTTATTTTTTGTTGCTAAATGTATTTGAAGTTGAATGTTTTGAATTTAAGTTTAGAATAAATAGAACTGGTAATGATTAGATGATGGCAATGAAAAATGTAAGTATAGATGAATGGTTATGAAATGTTTTATTAAGACACTTTTAAAGAAATAGTGTAAAAGGAAATTGGCAACATGAAAGCAGCTGATTGGGAAGGTGGGAGAGAAAAAATAATTAGTTTCATGTTCGGATGTGCTCCATGTTTGGATGATTCCAGCTTCTATTTTAGTTCAATGGCAAAGGCAGAAGAAAATCTGTACTAAAATTTGAGGGAGATGTGGTACTTTGTGATGTAATGCATGAGTTATTCCTAAAGACTAAAAATGAAGTAAGCAGTGTAAAGAGCAAAAGAGCAGGACACTGAGGATGCTGTACCTCTCATATTTAGGAAATGGGAGGAAAAAGAGAAGTCCTTGAAGGAAATAGAGAATAGTCATAGAAGTCATGGAAAGTGAAAATAATGTGATGCTACGAAAACCAAGGAGAAAAGGATTTCAGGAATGGCATGGCAAATAGCTTCTAATGTACCAAATTGCATAAGGAGAACAGCAATCAGAAAAATATTATTTCTTAGAAAATTAGTTTTGGAAGTAGTTATCATTTATATGCACCTTTCCATTATTTTTTTTTTTTTTTTTTTTTTTTTTTAAAGATTTTATTTATTTATTTGACAGAGAGAGACACAGCGAGAGAGGGAATACAAGCAGGGGGAATGGGAGAGGGAGAAGCAGGCTTCCCGCGGAGCAGGAAGCCCCATGCGGGGCTCGATCCCAGGACCCTGGGATCATGACCTGAGCCGAAGGCAGACGCTTAACAACTGAGCCACCCAGGTGCCCCTCCATTATTTTTTTAAGAAAAGCAGAACCAGGGGCGCCTGGGTGGCTCAGTTATTAAGCGTCTGCCTTCGGCTCAGGTCATGATCCCAGGGTCCTGGGATCGAGCTCCACATCAGGCTTCCTGCTTCACGGGAAGCCTGCTTCTCCCTCTCCCACTCCCCCTTCTTGTGTTCCCTCTGTCAAATAAATAAAATCTTAAAAAAAAAAAAAAAGCAGAACCAATTTTGCATAATAAATTTAGCCTGCCTTGTTATCCTCAATATTTCATTTTAAATAAATATAAAGTTCTTTCATTAAAATATTTCATTTCAAATAAATATAAAGTTATAAATAGGATAATCCACTACCCATTTTATAGCATGACTTATGATAGTCTATGATTATTCCTTTTTAAACACATTTCTAAAAAATTATAAACTGAATTAACAAAATATTTCCAAGAAAGGAAAAACGTTCCTGTAAGGTAGAGGGAAGAGGGTAAAAAAATTCACTTTTTATATATTTATTTCCTCTTTTCTAAAACACTGCAAACTACATGAACTATATTTTTGCAAAATAAATAAGTTATCAAGATTTGTGCAATATCCATTATTGCATGTAAGTAACCGATAAATTTACATAAGATAGAAAATTGTTCATTGTGAATAAATAGTTAAGAATTGGGTCAATATCTCGCAAGATTTTTAATCTAATTAAATAAGTTACTATCAGAATTTGGAGAAGGTCCCTGTGATTAACAGCTTGGAAAATGGAGCCTCAGCAAAGGTATGAACTTTAATTGCCAAAGATAAAACACCTATTTTAATTTTATCTGCTAAATCAATTATTAATGCCTCAATATAATACTGAATGGATTTCTCCCCCACTCCCCACCTAACTCTTTCTTTGGCTTAGTTATAAATATGAACTACCTATAAACTAGAGTGAAGCCACCGCTAAAATTTTAGTACTTGTAAGCTTCTTCCCAGATAACCCCCAATTATAACAGAATTACCAGTTTATATGCTGGCAAACCACTGTAAAATTATGTTTACAACTTCAATCTAATTGCAGAAGTGACAGCCATAACTGGCAAAGAATTTCACTAGTTTATTTTATTTCCAAAAGGATTTCAGTTGTGGTAATTCACTGTTATTCTTTTAGTGACAAATGTAAAAACCAAGAACTAATTTAATTTACTTTAAAAGCTGAGAGTAATATTTGATTGAAACATGATCTGAAAAAAATTCAGTCATTTACTTAACAAATATTTATTAAAAGTCCGCTATATTTCATGAACTGTTGTAGTCTTTCAGGATAATCCAGTGGAAAAAAACAAAACAAAACAAAAAACATGCAGAATCTTTGTTTTTAAGCAGCCTGGTGTCTAGTGTACCCTCTCCATGCAGCGATACTCAAAGACTACGATGGCCCCTTGAGTTTGTAAGGGAGGCAAATATTTTCCTTTACCTAATTAGGGTCTTTTTTTCAGCTGGGCTCATAATTTAATTGGCAAAAGCCAGATCAACAGCAGACAAGCACACAAATTTATTTAGTGTAAGTTTTATGTGACAGGAGAGTCTCCATAAGGAATAAAGACTCAAAGAAATGGTGAAACTTGCTTCCTTTGGTAATAGGTTGGACACCAAGAGTCGATTGTGGAAAAGTAAATAAACTAGTGGGGAAGCTAAAGGAAGATAAGAATTATTTTTAATAAAGTCTGCTTGTATAGAATTCTCTTGGTCAAAATATCTCATCCTAGATAGGAATGTTACTTTTCTTGTGCTATAGGGAAGACATCTTCCATAAGGGTTTTTATCTCCTACTTTCAGGAGGCAAAAAAGGAGGGTCAGAGCACTCTTCTTGAACCTGCTGTTTTTTGTTGTTGTTTTTTTTTTTCAAGTGCCTTTAGCTCACAATCATTTTTATGTCAAAGAGGCATAGTTAGGGTGACATTTTCTTATTTCCTTCAAATTCCAGCCATCATATCTTTGTTCTCTTGTAGAAAGTAGAGAGGAAGAGAAAAGGATTGTGCCCACTCTAAGGACTTTTATTTTTTTTTTTAAGTTGCAATGACGTATCTCCTTATAGCCATTTTTTGGACAATATTTAGTCACAGGTTTCAACTGTGCATTGATGTTGGGAAATGGTGTCTTTATTCTGTACAACCCAAGCTAAGATGACTTCCTGGGTTACTTTACTAAGGAAGTGGACAGTGGGTACTGGAGAAAAATGAGCAGTTTTTACCTTGTTATCTAATATAAACTGCATTTGAGGACTATGTGACCCAAGAGAAAAAAAGCCTGGCATAGTAAAGGAATGAGGAAGAGAAAAGGAATTGCTTCTTTAGCATTTTTTTTGAAATTTGATTTGATATCCTGGCTGATAGTGAATGTTGTTAGAAGACATAGACATTAAATTTTCTTTCCTGAGAATTTGTTCACCTAAGTGACCAGGTAACAACACCTAGCAGACTCTTTCTCAAAGTCAAAGTCTACAGATCTCTGGTATCTCCAGGGGTATAAGGATAACATAAGGTGCCTGATAAAAAATTCTCATACCTATCCTCAACTGTGGAACTACTGAATCAGAATCTCTCGGGACAGGGCAAGCTCTGAAGGTGAGACTCTTACATATAAATAAGAAGAGAACTAAGGGCTTCCCTGGGCAAGCTGGGCATCCAGAATTTTGCTAATTATATTCCAAATATGAATCACTGAATTTCACTCACTCTTTCATAATCTAGTTTTACAGATCTGTTAACGTCTAGAAAATAAGGATATAAGTATTCACAGTGTCAAACTATTTATCTGTCTTTTTCAAAAGGAAAACATTGAATAATTCTACTTTCCTGAAATACTAAAAGATGTTTACTTTTTAAAATAAGGATATGTCAAGAATAGCTTATTTATGTGGCTTGGGAGTGGCTCAGTGTTTATTTTTTAAAATAAGGATATATTAAGTATGATTTATTTATGGGGGATGGAAGTGGTTCAGTGCATGATACAGAACATGAATTTATCAGTTTTCCATATGCTTTCATTAAAGTCTAAGGTCTGAGTGATTCTGAACATATATCGCACCTCTCACTGTGAGTTTATAATAGAAATTGAGCAATATAAAGGTTACACCTAAAGGGTTCCTAGAATACTGGATAATTGGATTGTTAGTTATCAAGCCCTTCACCTCCATATTAGTGTAGCTTAGAAAGGTGCCATTTCACAGAAATCTGGATGAGACCATTTGTCTTGAAATGCTGCACTGCTGGAACCTGACTGCCTTTTAAGATAAGGCCAAACTGGACACCTTGAAGCTGTTGGTGCTAGCAACACGAACATTCTAATTAAGTGCCTTTGTTCCTTTTCCCCACTGAAACATGCAAGGTTTTGTTCATTTACACATGCACATAAAGCCATTTAGCCTCATTTATAGCAATTGTTAGAGGCAGGTATTTGTGAAATACTGTTGATAATATTTAAATACAATTTATCTCTTGCCACAGATGACCACAAACCTGGTGAAACCCTTTTATTCTTTACATTATGATTTAGCTTTTTATTCATTTTCATTCTTCTAGGTAGACTAGATTTCTTGACAGTCATTTCAAATTCCATTTAGGGAATAGCACCAAGGGGCATGACCAAGATGAATAAGACTTCCCATCTGTACTCTGAACAGCCTGTATTCAGATATGGCTTTGAATGACAGAACACATTTCCAGAAAGTTAATAAGTCACGGGGTACATTTATAATGAAACTACACTATAAAGTTCTTGAGAAAAGTAAAACAAGATATTTAAAAATTTTGAAACCATTACTAAGTTTAACTTTTTTTTTTTTTTTTCTTTCAAGGGAATATGGTCCCCTCTACACAGGGAATGAAGACCTCACCTTTTCCTATACAACTCTTCCCTTGCCTTATATCTGAATGATGAGAATACGTGAGAATTGAAAATATATTTCTAAGACTACCAACATACTAAACTGTTATGTATGTGCTAGGGCAGATTTGAAAACCAACAATATCGTCAGGTTAACACTGAAAAAAAAAAAACTTCAGCTTCACCATGTTGTGTCTCTCATTGATATGTTATACACAAGCTTTAATGTCAAATAAAGAGATAACTCTTTAGTTGTCCTCTTGCTTTCCAGAATGTTCTGAGAGCACATACCTCATTTTCTTTTTCTTCTGGAGATATACACATCAAAAATATGGATGATGGACTACATTATGCAGGAAAAATAAATAAATATTCAATGATTTTTTTTAAGATTTTATTTATTTATTTGACAGAGAGACACAGCAAGAGAGGGAACACAAGCAGGGGAAGTGGGAGAGGGAGAAGCAGACTTCCCGCCAAGCAGGGAGCCCGATGCGGGGCTCAATCCCAGGACCCTGGGATCATGACCTGGGCCGAAGGCAGACGCCTAATGACTGAGCCACCCAGGCGCCCCTTCAATGATGTTCTTAATGGGAATGTGCTTACTTTGCTTTCCTTGGTACATGTTCTGAAAGAATTCAACTTATGTATCATACTTAACAATTTTTTTTAACATAGGCATGACAATTACAAGTGTTTAAACAAAGAATTAAATTTTTTTGGTAATTAAACTATAGCATTTCCCAAGGGAGTAACTGTCTATCATTTCAAACAAGAATACTCAATAGAGGTCAGATATTCAGTAGTTTTTGGCCTATAAGAATGTAAATTCAGTGTGGTCTAATTTAATGTAAGAGGAATTTTCTTATAATAATGGGATTTTGTGTTAGGGCAAAACACATCTGTAGACACTTAGCTCTGTTTTGACTTATTTTTTTTTTTAAAGATTTTATTTATTTATTTGACAGAGACACAGCAAGAGAGGGAACACAAGCAGGGGGAGTGGGAGAGGGAGAAGCAGGCTTCCCATGCAACAGGGAGCCCGATGAAGGGCTCGAACCCAGGACCCCAGGATCATGACCTGAGCCGAAGTCAGATGCTTAACGGCTGAGCCACCCAGGGGCCCCTTGACTTAATGTTTTATAAAACAAAACATTTAAATGGTTGAATCATGTAAAAAGGATTTTCCCTCTATTTGTAGTTAGATGATCAGTTCTCTCTAAATACGTTATACTTAACACAGATTGCATCATTAGAATATATTAAAAATATTTATAGTATATGATCTCCTATCTGTTAAAGTAAATCATGAAAACAAAAAGAAATTATATTTCAAATTCATTCCACTACTAATTTCCAATTTTGTTTAAATATATTTAAGACTTTGGGAATATTCATTGACTTCTTTATATTAGTAGATTATTATTGAGTAAACTCTTAGTGTCTAAAATTGATGATATACAAGATCTTAAAAAACTACATAAAATTTTAAGTAATATTTTTGAAGTTGTTTAATCTCCATTCTTTATATTTTATATTAAAATGTGTAATCTGAATGATGTCTAACATATATTATATATTATACCTGAATGTTATTATACCTAATTAATATAAGAAACCATGAGCAAATATGGAGAAGTTATTTAAAGCAGTATGAAGTTGAAAACCCAGAAGGATTACTGGGTCAGAATTATTTTGTTTAGAGAACATACTAACCATAAATAAAATAATCATATTCTTAATATGTAGAAATTAAATTATAATATTGATAAATTGAACTTTTTGATATTATTGAAATAGAATTCAAAGATATTGATAGATGCTGCAATGGTAAGGAATTGATTTTTGCAAGAAATGTCTAGTGCTGGTTTTCCCATGCTCACCTACCTCAGAAAGTCCCTTGTGGTCCCTTGCAATCACTAACTCCACAATGTATCCCAATATGGCTTCTAACCTCATAGATTTGTTTTGCTTTTTGTACTTGGTATACATAAAACCATTCAGTATGTTCTCTCTTGGCTGCTTTTGCTCATCTTCATATCTGTGATACATTGTTGCATATAATTATAACTTACTGCCATTGTAGCATGTTAATGCATTGTTTGAATATAATACAATTTATTTACCCATCATGGATTTTGTTAATAAACAATGAATAGATTGGGGCTATTAGAATAGTGTTACAATAAAAAATTCTAGAGCATTCTTTTGGCAAACATAAGCTAGAATTTAAGAGAAGATAATTTAAGTATAGCAGGAATTGTAATGGTAGGTTTTGTGAATGATTTAATACAAAAAGGCAAGAATGAGTTTGCCTGCCTCTGCTATCCTCAGATATAATTACCAATATATGTAAGACTTAGAAAAATATTGTGAAAGAATGTGAGGTTTAAAATAGGGCTAAAATTATGAGTGCCTTATACGGTAGTCTAAAATGTTTTGCATTGTCTCCTTAAACAATGGTAAATATTTTGAGATTTTTATTCAGGTTACAGTTCCCTATTTCAACATTTAAATACATTCAAGATAAAGGTTGTATATTATTTATTTTGGTAAACGTAGTTCTTGGAATAATGCACAGTGCTCTGCTACATATTAGGTGTTCAAGAAGAAGGTATTTGATTACATTTTCTGAATGATTTAAAAATCCAGCCATAATTGAAAAAATTACAGAGCAAGAAGAAATTAAAAGCATAGAGATTAGCTAAATATCTGTTGCAAAAGTCTTAATATATTCAATTCCCACAATATGTTTTAGTTACAATAACACTAGGAATCTATGCCAGGAAGGATAATTATAGACAAAAATATCTATGATATTATTTTCTTTTTTTTTTAAAGATTTTATTTATTTATTTGAGAAAGCGAGAATGAGAGAGAGTACATGAGAGGGGGGAGGGTCAGAGGGAGAAGCAGGCTCCTCGCCGAGCAGGGAGCCCGATGCGGGACTCGATCCCAGGACTCCAGGATCATGACCTGAGCCGAAGGCAGTCGCTTAACCAACTGAGCCACCCAGGCGCCCTATGATGTTATTTTCAACAAGAGCCAAATATTGGACATAGTATGTGTCAAATGATTAAAAAACAAATTGTAGTATACAGAAAAGGTAGAATATCCAGCCAATAAAACGTAAGAAATTGCTAATTACTTAACACAGATGTAAAAAGCAGGCCAATCACTTGGCATTCCTGATAACCCCAATATTGTTAAAATGTGTAAATGTGTGTATTTATGCATATTATTTTTGAGACCATGTTGAGCCCCTGATACTTTTTCTTCCTAAATACTTCAGTATGTATTTCTTAACCACAAGGACATTTTCTAATGTAACTATAATACAATTATCAAAATTGAGACCTTAACATTGATTCATTACTATTATTTATCTTACTTGTCGTACACATGACACACACACAGAGTACTCTTCCTGTAACCTTTTTTACAAATTTGAAATTAGTCAAAATAAAAAACAAAAAGAAAACAAACCTGTTTATAAATACAAAAATCTGAAAAGAATGAGTGAATACCTATATTTTAGAATGATTGGTGGTTTGTTTTCCTTTCTATCCTTTATCTATGTTTCATTTTTCAGTATTTTCCCTCAAAGTGCTCAGAGAGACACCTAGATGCCAGATTTGGAAATGTACATTCATTAAGTTTTCTCAGTTGAGGCGAAGGATGAAATGATTGAGAGTGGATTGTAAAAAACTAAAGAAGGGTTATCAAGTACTCTGCACATATTTTCTAATTCTTCCCCATTGTGACATTTCCTTCAACCCAGTGCATTTATCTTTATATCATGACTCTGAACTTCTTTAGGCCTTGTTTTAGTTTTAGAATATTGTTTAACACCATTCTCTAGCTGTTTGATTCCATTTGGCAAAAGACATGATTTGCTGTTTCAGAAGGGAAAAATGTTTGGGAAATGCTGTAGAGCAATTTAGAAAAGAAACATTGATGTTTTTGAAGTATAATTTTTTCAAATAACTGTAAAATATAAGAAAGACACAAATATGAATTATATTGAACACTAGTTTGAAATCACTAATACTTCTTTTATCTGTTTTTCTTCTCTTGAGCAAAGATATAATTTATTACAAAGAGTAGCTGAATGTTTTAAGTATTTTTTTAAACTTTGTTTTTATTTTATTTTATTTTAAATATTTCATTTATTTATTTGAGAGACAGAGAGAGAGAGAGAGAGTGTGTGCATGAGTGGGGTGGGGGAGGGCAAAAGAGAAGGAGAAGCAGACTCCCTGCTGAGCAGGGAGCCAGATGAGGAGCTCTATCCCAGGACCCTGTGATCATGACCTGAGCCTAAGACAGATGCTTAACCACTGAGCCACCCAGGTGCCCCAACTTTGTTTTTATTTTAAAAGTTGACAAATTTTAATGATTTGCTTTTATATCCTTGAATTTATTGATGGCTATAGTAAAAAAAAAAAAAGTCTACTTCTAGTAGAAATGACCATTTAAAAAAATTTTTCAAGTCAGATATTATGCAAATAGGATAATTAAAAATGATTATTCATGATAACATTTTGATAGATGCAGTACATGTTTTTGGCTACCTGCAAGATATATCCTCAAATCTTTACATGCAACACGAAAGGCCATTAAGAATTTTCAGCAGTGGGCACCTGGGTGGCTCAGTTGTTAAGCGTCTGACTTCGGCTCAGGTCATGATCCCAGGATCCTGGGATCAAGTCCCGCTTTGGGTTCCCCGCTCCGCGGGAAGCCTGCTTCTCCCTCTCCCACTCCCCCTGCTTGTGTTCCCTCTCTTGCTGTGTCTCTCTCTCTGTCAAATAAATAAGTAAAATCTTAAAAAAAAAAAAAAAAATTTTCAGCAGTGAAGCAAGAGAAGGCCAAATCCTCTCATATACCAAATTTCAGGATAAAATCTGAACTTTTAAATGAACTATAAATAATTAGTTTTACCTTGCCTCCAAAAGTCACTCCACTTAGAGTAAACCTGCATATTCTTTGTACCTAAAAAATTAAACTAGTCAGCAAACATGTAGGTATTTGTGTAGATAAATAGATTCCTTAACAGTCATTTCTCCCCTTTTAAGAAAGTATACTATACCTTTATAAAAGGAATATATAATTTAGTTCAGAGGAAACTGCGATGCTTCAGAATATGAATGATCATATCTATTAGAGAAATAACACTAAAACAAATAAATACAGCTGAAGATTCTTTTAAAGTGCTTTAAATATGTTCTGGTACCTTGGTTTACTTTGTAATTAGGAGATAAACCCTTATTAATATTATGTTTAAATGGTATTTTCTCCTATCTTTCCCAATACCTGGAAGTTTTCTTCTTTCCTGCTGATAACTTTTTTTTTTTTACAGTGAAAAATGAAATAATGAGACTAATGTATGAAATTTGATTCTATTTCACGGCTTTAGTAGAAATATATTTGGAGACTTAGTCAATAGGAAGATTGAGTACATGAGTAACTATTTTATGTTTGTGTGTGAGTATACATATTAAACCCACATACAATACAAACACATACGTCACTGCACAAATAGAAGAAGGCTGAGAACAATCTCACCTTTATGAAGATGGGTTCTCAAAGTTCCAATTGGCTTCCTGGGTTTAGGTCTCTCCTTGGTCAGAATCAAGAAAAGAATAAGCAATATCATATTTGGCATCATATCTTTGTTCAGAAATTAAAATTGTGATAAATATATAGGTGAAGAGTCCAGAGCCAGGCTTCCAAATTAAAGTCAGATTTCATACCCAACACCTGGCAAGATTGTGCAGGGGCAATTTTATAATCTTTACATCAAGGAATACATAAAGAACATCTTCTGAAAAAAAGACTTCTAAAATAGCAATTTTATAGCCCATAAAGAAGTCCAAATTTATGAATAAATTTCAACAAATTTAACAAATCATACAAAAGAGAGCACCAAGGAAATAAACCACACATCTCAGTATAGTAAAAAATTGCATTAAAATATATGAAGAAAAGTTGAACTGGCCAATAAATGGTGTCAAGACAGTTTGTGTTCTAAATGGGATAAAAAGAATAATATGAGAACCCATCATCATACCACATACAAAATGGAATTCTAAATGGTTTAATGGCTTAAATGTGAAAACACAAACTTGAAAACTACCAGGGAACAGGAAGGGGATAATTTCTATGATCTTGACCTGAAACAGGCTTTTTTACATAAGAAAAGGTTAATATATAATTCAGAAACAGAAAGATTGATCAACTTGACAAAAACAAGTATCAGTTTAAAAAGTCTCCTGCTCCTTCTCATATCTGCCTAATTGAAGAAAGGGGAACGTTCACTGAAAAAGGATAACATCATCTGGAACATCAAAAATTTATTTATGAATAATGATCAGGGTAAAAAATAAGAAATACATATATTTTTTAAAGATTTTATTTATTTATTTGAGGCAGAGAGAATGAGAGAGAGAGAGCACATGGGGGGGGAGGGTTAGAGGCAGAAGCAGGCTCCCTGCCGAGCAGGGAGCCCGATGCGGGACTCGATCCAGGGACTCCAGGATCATGACCTGAGCCAAAGGCAGTCGCTTAACCAACTGAGCCACCCAGGCGCCCAAGAAATACATATTTTGATCTCTGCCCCCTGGTTCCTGACACAAAGTTCCTAAAACCCTTGTAAATTCCCAAGTGATAAGAATGTTAGGAGTAACTCTTGTTCTGTTATTTGGTCTTTGACTCTGTCCCTGACACAGGGCTCCTAAATCTTTGCAAATCCCTAAGTGGTAAGAGCAGTAAGACCATCTTTTGTTCTAATAAGTGACTCTGGGTGAACTCCTGGATTGCTCCTGCATGTGAGCTGGCCACAGAAAGTCCAAGCCTTTATGAGAAGCTTGGAATTTTTAGCCCTACCCTTAATCCTCCAGGGAAAGGAAAGTGGCTGAAAACAGAGTTAATAATTGATCATGCCTACATGAGGACACCTCCAAAAATTCCCTAAAGTATAGTGTTTAGAGGGCTTCCAGGCTGGTGAACGTCCATATGGATAAGAACATAACCCAGCCCAGAGGGACAGAAACTCCTGTGCGCAGGACCCTCCCAGACTTTGCTGTATATTTTTCATGTGATTGTTCATCTGTACCCTTTATCATATCTTTTAATAAACTGGTAAACAAAAATTAATGTTTCCCTGAGTTCTGTCAGTTTCTCTAGGAAATTAATCAAAGCCAAGGAAAGGATCATTGGAACTTCTTATAGCTGGTTGGTCAGGAGCACAGGTGACAACTTGGACTTGTGACTCACATGTGAAGGAGGTGGGGGAATCTTATGGGACTGAGCCCTTAACCGACAAAATCTGATGCTAATCCTGGGTAGATAATGTCAGAATTGAGTTGAATTCTTGGACACCCTGCTAGTGTGTAAGAATTGCTTGGTGATGTGAAGAAAAACTTCCACACATTTGATGACCAGAAATATCAGAAACGAAGTGTTCTGTGTGATTAATAAAGGAGACACACAGGAAAGAAGCACACAGTAGGGAAGAACTGGGTTTTTCCCTACACAGGAATTGGGGAAATGAGTTTTCGTTTAGAGGTAGCGTACAATTTAAAAATACACACACACACTAATGTATACTGAAAATAGAAGACAGACAGTGATGGGGCACCTGGGTGGCTCAGTCAGGTAAGTGTCCAACTCTTGATTTTGGCTCAGGTCATGATTTCAGGGTCATGAGATCAAGCCCTGCATGGGGCTCTGCACTCAGTTCCCAGTCAACTTGTCCCTCTGCCCCTCCCCGGGGCTCATGCTCTCACTCATGCTCTCTTCTCTCTCTTTCTTAAATAAATAAAATAAGCAAAATCTTTAAAAAAGAGAGAGAGGCAGTGAAATATCAATACTAATCAAGAGAAAACAATAAATAGACTATCATAATGCTGTAGGATTGCAGCGTTCTTGTCTCATGGAGTGAAAGAATTAATTTCATCGACACAAAAGGGTGAAGTGAAATAAAAGTGTATTAAGTGAAGGGAAGAGCAGAAAGGGAAGATAAAGCTCTCTAGAGTGAGAGGGGTCATGAATGGGTTGCCACTTAGGGCCTTTAGGGGCAGTTTTTTTATTGAGAACTGACTGGGAAGCTTGTGGCATTGAGATTCTTGTGCCATCTTCGTTGGTTCCCTTATGTCTTGTTCCTCTCTGTCTCGGTGTCTCCACCTGCCAGGAATAGTTTCAGAGCCCAGTCAGGGCAGTCTGGGGCCTCCTGCCTCTCCTGCCTATACCTTAACTCTTTCCCTATTTATGGGACAGGATCTGTGGGCAGAAAGAGCTATACTGGAATTGTGAGGAGTGACTGATTGTATACTTTTTAATTAGTGGGGGTTAGGGAATAGCACAAGTCTCCAAGGAATCTGGAAGCAAGGCTTTCAGGACCTCAAGAGGCAGCTGTTGCTGAGATAAGTTTACTTTTAACCATAAAGGTACTAAGGCAGCCCTGAGTTCCTTGAGGAAGGTCACATTCTGCATGTTTCAGGTATCTATCAGGGGGCTGCAAGCTATAAGGAGATTTTAATTTAGGCTACATTTAGTTTGCCTTTGTTTCCCACGTCAATAACATATCCAAAGACGATCAAGTTAGGAGAATAGGCCAACAAAGATATTAAACGAACTGGGGCGCTTGGGTGGCTCAGTCAGTTAAGCATTGGACTCATGATTTCGGCTCAAGTCATGATCTCAGGGTGGTGAGTTGGAGCCCTGCATCGGGCTCTGCACTCAGCAGGGAGTCTACTTGAGATTCACTCTCTCCCTCTGCCGTTCTCCCCACTCACGTGCTCTCTCTCTCTATTGCTTGCTCTCTCTCTAAGATAAATAAATCTTGAAAAAAATAAATAAAAGAACTAATATGCTAAGGAAAATAGAAGGAAAAACTAACAGAGGGAGGGATGAAGAATTTCAATATTATTAAAATGTAAAATACCATAAAATTGTAGAATTCAAAATTACAGTAGATGAAGTGAATAACTAAAAGGAAAGTTTATAAGAAAATTAGACACAGACTAGCACAGGATTTTCAATTGGAAATATCTAAGAAGTAGCACAGAGTATAAAATAATAAAAACGCAGACTTAAGAGATATAATGGCTCAAAGGGACTAACCTATATGAAGAAAGAAAATTAAAATGGGAGGGTGAGAATAAAAACGATATATGAAGAGATAAAAGGTGAGAATTATCTGTGAGTAATGAAAAGCATCAACCCACACATTTAAGAAGATCAGTAAAGTCCAATAGGTTAAACACAAGGAAAACCAAATCTGGACACATTAGTAAAGCTGCAGACAACCAAAGTCAAAAAGGAAAAATCTTCAAAATACTCAGGTGTTTATATGTGGGGCAGGGGAACAAGGCCTTCATGGGGAAGAAAAAATGCAAATGACAGCTAACTTTTTTAAAAGATGAGGAAAATGGCTTTGGCATGTGCTGGAAGAAAAAAAAAAAAACTGTTAATGTTAAATTTTACACACAATGAAAATAACCTTCCAGAATCAAGTTGAAATACAGACTTTTCAGATAAATAAAACCAGAAGAATTTATTAGCAGCCAGCAGAAAAACCTATAAGGGTTTGCCAGGCAGAAGTAAAATAGATATGATTTGTAACATAGAAATACAGGATGAAGAATGTTATAAATGATAAACATGTGAGTAAATATAAAAGTTTGGCTATAAAAATAATTTAATGTTTATAGAGTTTAAAATATATGTAGGACTAAAATAAATGAAATAAAATCTAGAAGAGGGAAATAGAGTTTGTATATTCTAATATTTTAACAATACCAAGGAATTGATCAAAGTAACCCTTTGCTTTGGATTATACTAAATCAAGGATGCTCCAAGGTATCTACTATAGGACTAGTAAGTGATAAAGGAAAAAGTAAATAACAAGTTAATAGAAGAAAAAATGTAGTAATTAAGAATTGATTAGAAGTCATGAAAAAATAAAATAAATTAAAGCAGATGCTCAGATTGAATATTTATAGTAAAATTGATTGTCAGAATGCATGAAAATAAAGCTACACTGCTTAAGAGAAATATCTTAAATATAAGGACAAAGAGAAGTTTATATTTGGATAAAAACAGATATCGCGCAAACACTAAAGGGAACCTGTGGCAATACATTTGACAATTTGAATAATTGCAAATGATTACAATTTGCAATAATTTTTTTTTAAAGATTTTATTTATTTATCTGAGAGAGAGAATGGGAGACAGAGAGCATGGGGGGGGGGGATCAGATGGAGAAGCAGACTCGCCGCCGAGCAGGGAGCCCGATGCAGGACTCGATCCAGGGACTCCAGGATCATGACCTGAGCTGAAGGCAGCCGCTTAACCAACTGAGCCACCCAGGCGCCCCCAATATTTTTTTTTTAGAAAAAGAAAACATGTCTGTGTGCATGCTAGAAAAACAAAACATTAAAGTTCTATATCTTTTGAATAAATTCAAGACTTTTCCCAGAGAAATTCCCTGGCCCAAATGACACCAACAGTGATTTCCCCCCCCCAAATATTAAAAGAGAAAATTACATTAAATTTCAATAAACTCTTCCCCAGAATAGAAAAGAAGAAAATTTTCTTTGGGCGAATTCTAATCTGAATTTCAAAACATGGCATAGACATTACAAGAAAGGAAAATTATAGATTAATTTCTCTCATGAATTTAAGTTCAACAATTAAATTATTCTGCTATGCCATTTGTATATGCATATGTGTATGTTTATGGTTATGAGAGGTCTACATATTTAATCAGGGGGAAAGCATGCTATGACACCTATCAGTAAGTGTCTCACATAGCAGGGGAGAGTAATGGGACTAGAGATGTCAATACAACAGTTCACCAGCTTTACAAGTCTGACACCAGTTCCAGTGTGTGGGTTTTTTCCCCTAACAACACCAAGGAATTCTCAGATATCAGCCGAGTGTCCTATAATTCGCTTCAATTCTGACATTATCTACCTAGAGATAACACCATATCCCACTGGTTAGGGGCTCAGTCCTACAAGACTGCCCCCAGCCCCTCAGACTCCAATAGCAGGTCCCTGTGTTCACCTGTACTTCCAATTGATTGACTGTAGAGGTTTTCACGACCTTCTCTTCAGGTTCAGTTTGCTAGATTGACTCTCAGAATTCAGAGAACATTTTACTTACTAGATTATAGGTTTATTATAAAGGAATATAACTCAGAAATAGCCAGATGGAAAGATTTAAAAGAAAGTTTTGGGGGAAGGGTCACAGAGCTTTCACGCCCTCTACAAGCATGCCACTCTCTCCAAATCTCTAGATGTTCACCAACCTGGAAACTTTCTGAATCCCCTCCCTTTGGGTTTTTATGGAAGTTTCATTACATAGTCATGATTGACTAAGTCATTGGCAATTGGCGATCAATTCAACCTCCAGCCTCTCTCCCTTCTCCAGAAGTCAGGGGGTGGGACTGGAAGTTCTAAACCTCTAATGATAACCTTGGGTCCCCTGGCAACCAGCCCCCATCCTTTGGTTACCTACAGGTTTTTCAAGTCAATCCACTAACATAACAAAAGATACCTTTCCTGCTCTCATCCCTTAGGAAATTCCAGTGGTTTTAGGGAGCTCTATACCAGGAAGGGGAACAAAGACTAAATATATATTTATTAGAAATCACAATATCACAAGCTTCATGTGTCATTTTTATCTAAAATGCTGTAAGTTTTTGGGCGCCTGGGTGGCTCAGTTGGTTAAGCGACTGCCTTCAGCTCAGGTCATGATCCTGGAATCCCGGGATCGAGTCCCGCGTCGGGCTCCCTGCTCAGCAGGGAGTCTGCTTCTCCCTCTGACCCTCCCCCCTCTCATGTACTCTCTCTCATTCTCGCTCTCTCAAATGAATAAATAAACCTGTAAAAAAATAATAATAAATAAATAAATAAATAAAATACTGTAAGTTTTTGATAATCATTTATTTATGTGAAGTGTCGGAGTTCTAATTGCTAGTTGTGGTGGAGGGCTTGGGGGGGAGGGAATTTCAAGGAGCCTAGCACTTAGAAACCAATCATATATAATCCTTAAAGCCCTCAGATATTATATTATCATCTTATTTGGCCCTCAAATTTCCCAGGCAGGCAAACTAAAAGTGTTTTGTTCTAATAGGTAAAATAATACCCTAATGGTTGGGTGTGTTGGAGTGGCTTGCCCACACTCATAAATACTAGTAAAATTCAGAGCCAGGTTAATGACGACCCATATCTACAGGCAACAGTGATTCCAAAGTGATGGAGTGAGGTGTTTTTTTGAGGACCAGATGGGCATGTAATTTCGTTCTTATATATTCTTCTCCTTTCTCTCTTCTTTTCTTTCTTCTTTTTTTTTTTTTTTTTAGGAAGTCAAATGAAATTGCCTATACAGAAGCTCTTTGATCTTAGGAGGCCAAAAATACACTGGGCAAAGTCCAGGGAAAGGCTCATGGAATCAACAAATTAGGACTCTTTCCTAGTTATTTATTTATTTATTTGTTTATTTATTTTTATTATTATTTTTTTAAGATGAACTGTCTCTTTTTATACTCTGAGAATGGTAACAACTCACTGACTAAGAAGCACATAACCAGGATTTGTGGAGATAGACTAGTTAGGAGTACTTGGTGTCTCGTCCCTATGGTAAGAAAGCAAGTTATGCATCTGGTCATATTTGCATACCATATTGTATAAATAGAATCGTATTTTTGCCAAACAAATGATCAAATATGGAAAGTATTCTTACCTCATAACAAAGGGATGCCTGCACTGGGAACAATAATAAACAAAGAGGAGATTCAGAGATAAGAGATCCTAGCCATCTGTTGAAAACTACCTTAATATAAAATCTCAGTTGATCAATGTGGGAATTGGATTAGTTTCCTCAATAATTAAACAATCAATAAATCACTTAATGGTCCCTGGAACAAAAAGTAGTGAACAAATACTATAATGAACATCCTTAAATGACACATTGCTTATACAATGTACATTAAATCCACATGCCAAATATTCTGCCCCGGGTAGGTATTTCCTCAAAGTACCAATATTCATGCATTTCTTATGATTATTACTGTAATTGTGTGTCTGTCTCTTCCAAATAAACTAAAATTTTCTTGAGAATAAAGATCCAATTTGATTAATTTCTCCATTCCTCAACAATTCTTATTACATAATGAACATAGTAAAAGCTTAAAACATTTTTTGAATTGTATTCTTTATGATAATCCAGACCCCAAACTAATGGAAATATTGTTCAGAAGCTTAACTTATTATATGTAAATAACTGTCAAACTTTTTGATGCACTATCCATTCATAGACTTAATTATTTATGTCTTGGGTAATTGGGATTATTAACCTTTTATGACACATGTAATTAGCAAAAGTAAGCTGTAGAATACTATGTAATTATTCCATAAACTTTTTCAAATTAATTTCAAAATAAATCTGTTCATGGTATACAAATATGATCAGATGCATAATTTTAAACCTAAATCCCAGACTTTAAATGGGGATATAATAAATAAATAAGTGTACATTTGCTATAGGGATAATATATTGTTGGTTGGGAGAATATCTAGAATAATAATAATTTTACCATTATAACTCAGCTACTATGTGTCAGACACACTTCTAAGTCCTTGATGAATATCATAATTAGTGTCAGGTCATATGCCCCTCTCTAGGCTACCCTCTTGAGGTTATCTTTCAAACTAGGAAGGAATAGATATAAGTTTCTAAATTTTAGAGCAGAATTATCTACTTTGCCACCTGAACATCTGGTATCTAAACCATATTGATTATTTTAAATAAACAACCAAAACATTTGCATTTCAGACATGCATCAAAGGATTTAAGTATGAATTATTTACAATTAGGACTTTATAAACCTCATTTAAGACATAGAAAGAATCTATAATTATTTACCTGCCTACTTTTTCTTCATATTTTCCAATCTACATACCTAGAACAAGCTAACATCCCGTACAGGCTCAGTCATATCCCAGATCCTGAAACAAGTCTCTTTCCTAATCCTGGGAGATTTAATTTGTTCTACTTCAGATGACTGACGTTTTCGCATTTGGAACTGGTGTTCTAATTTCCGTTACTATATTAAATTTTGTGAGAACAACAAAATCATTTTAATTCTCTGTAGAAATACTTTTGTTCAGTTGAATTAATCTTACATTTTCAGTATCTACACGCTTCCATTAAAGAAAATATACAATTGTTTTGTAAAACAAAATGGAAAACTTTGCCTATTGTCTCCCCTGTGTCCCTTATATAAATTATACCCTGTGTGTCCCTTATATAAGAATCTTATAGTACATTTTGCTGGTATTCTGAACTGAATTGTGTATTTTATTTTATTGAATAATATAAGCTACATATAATAAGGTTTTTATGTTTCTCAATAACAAAGCATTTATGTCTCCTTATTCATTCATTGACGTTACAAACAATAGTTATTACACAGTGATTCCTACCATGTGCCAGGAACTGTGCTAATCACTGAGTAAAAGAGTCAGAAAATAACAAATACAGACCATTTTCTCATAAATAAGGTGTGGTATAGTACATAAAAATAAACTGCAACTTTTATGAATGAAAAATCATAAAGCTATAAGCTCACAGAGCCTAGGAATCCCTAATAGTCTTGCTTGTTGAGGAAGACCACTTAATTAAATAATACAGAGCAGATATCTAAAGAAGGAAAATTAGTTAACTAGGAAAATTAGAGGGTAGGGAAAAAGAATAAAAGGGAAAAAATCTCCTAAGTGGAAGAAACAGTATATAAAAAAAGCAACATAAAATTTTTGGAAGAATTCATCAAACATTATTGTCTTTTGAACTGTGGTATACAGGGGTTGCAAGTAGACCAGTTAGAAGCACAGTCCATAGTAGGATAAGGGGAGTTTGGGATGGCTACTCGAACTAGTATTTTGACAGCAGAAAGCAAGTAAAGTTGATTTGGGTGACATTTTGGAGATAAACAGATATGACTTAGTGATAAATAGGATACAGTATGCGAGGGCAAGTAAGTATGACTTTCCAGTATCTGCCACATTCATAAAGATGAACAGTGATATCAATCACCAAGTTAGCAAACACTGGAAGAGACATAGTTAATTTTCTGTGGCAGGGAGAATATAGAGAAGAGATTCTGAATTTATTTGGAACATGTTCAGTTTGAGATAAATTTGGCCTTTATTTAACATATTTTTTTTTAAAGATTTTATTTATTTATTTGACAGAGAGAGACACAGCGAGAAAGGGAACACGAGCAGGGGGAGTGGGAGTGGGAGAAGCAGGCTTCCCGCCAAGCAGGGAGCCCGATGCGGGGCTCGATCCCAGGACCCTGGGATCATGACCTGAGCCGAAGGCAGACGCTTAACCGACTGAGCCACCCAGGCATCCCTATTTAACATATTTTTAATATTCCATTTTGTGCCAAGCAAAGTTTTAGCTCCTGTAGGTATTAAGTGGTCAGTTGGAGATATGAGTCTGGAGCTCAGTGAAGAAGTTTGAATAAAAATTTGCAAATCATTGGCATATAGATGATCTATAGATAACAATAGAAGCTATTAATATGATTGAGATGAGATTGAGAGAAGAAAGATATAGCACTGAGTCTTGAGGAGCTCCAGTGTTGAGAGGGGTAGAGGGGATGATCTAGAAGAAGACATCAAGGAGCTAGAGCCAGATACAGCAGAAAATAGAGATAATGATAAATCAAGCTTGGGTGGTAAAATCCAAGGAATGCTTTAAAAAGGAAGTAATCCAAAGAACAATTAAGAAAGCTAAAAATATGCTTCCAATTAACCTCCAGAAGTTCCTGAGTAGAGGTAAGTGTTGTTTTGATGGAATGATTGGAGCACAAGACCGTTTGAATTGGGTTGAGGAGGCAAAAAAGAAGTGCGGGAGTAGAGAAAGCCTATGTCAACCACTCTAAAGAAATGTCACTGTGAAGAAGAGAATGACTTGTAGTGTATGAAGATTACACATGCTCCAATAGGTTATTTTAAAGATGATCTGACTTGAGCATGCTTCATTGCCAATTGAAAGATTTTATTATAAAGTAAGGAGATGACAAAATAGATGATGTGGGATTTTTGATAAGGAGGGTGGAGATGACCATTGTTAAGGTTACTGAACGGTATGTATGGTGCTAATGCTCCCATATGTTGAGTGCCATATGCAAGGACATATGACCTTTTTTAGAAATGAAGAAAGCAGATGATCAAGCTTTAGAATTTACCTCTTGGGTACAATGAGAATAAAAATGTGAACAAGGTTTAGGGTATTGGCATGAGAATTATTAGAATAATGAACCAAAGGCTGTGTTTGGGGAGGGGGGGTGGGGAAAATGAGAACAATGAATGAAAATATGGAAATATGGAGGAGTGGAGGTTCACATGAGGTCAAATTGTCAAATGGAAGTAATTCACAGGTGAGCTGAGAAGGTTGGTATAGAGAGCACTATGATTAGAAACAAAGGTGAGTAGTGGGGGCACTCTATTGAGTGGAATGAGGTGTACTTTATGATGTAGGAGTATGTGGTTGAGGAAACAAGGAAAACATTGGAGGTGAGGAGATTAAAGAACAGAGTGGCTGAATGTTGGAATGGTCCTCTGTATGGAAACTGGGGTCACCCAGGATGTCAGCAATAAATGGAGTAGAGAGAAATAACTGAAGTTAGATGCTGGCATGTTATAGATAATAGCAAGATGAGGAATGTTGAGTGATATAGCGTAAGACATATGCCTCAAAGTGTAGTTTCTACAAGATTGGTGAGTAGAGGTCCAGTGTTTTAACAAGGAGTAAAAGGAACATTAAGCACGGTAAACAAAGTTGAGGTGTATGAAAGGAAATCTCCTTTAAAATGCAGTTGGGAAACCCTGCAGGGGGAGCTCCACACAGATATCACTGGTTGCAGCCTAGGGAACCTGAGGAAGAGGGAAGATTAAGAATTTTTACATAAGAATTTTATCTACTGTTTTTAAGAGAAAGAAGGAAGGTCCCCCTGGGGTCCCAGCAACAAAGCACTAACTACTGCTGGCAGCCAATGAGAAGCCACCACAACTTTGAACTCTCGTTTTCTCCAATGAACTTTTGATCAAAACAAGCCTACCATATCTCCTCCTAAAATCTAGCAGAAGCTGGCTTTCTCTTTGTCTCTTCAGACTTGCCTATGGTTTGCCATAGTTTGCTTGTCCCAAATTGCAATTCCTCTGCTATTCCCCAATAAACTCATTTTGCTGGTAAATTATCTGGCCATTTTACTTTTAAGGTTTATGGGTGAAAGTATAGTCACTGTTGGGTAGGGTTACAGGTAAAGTGATTCTCAAAGAAAGGGACATGTTTCAGTTAAGACATGAAACACTCTTAAGAACACATTGATTAGGTTTAGGAAGTACAGTGCCAGAAGGAAGAGTGGACAGTATTCTATAGTTTAGGTGAGGGGCCATAAGTTTACTAAATTACCTTATTAAGATGAAGTTGCAGTAGACAATAGATTGCAAGGATAAGATATGGGAAGGGTATGGGATTTTGAGTAAGGAAAAGAGGGCACTTTATCAGTGCAGACATTTATTTTTATTATTTTGTAGAGTGCATAAACTTTAAATAGATGTTACCATCTGTTTTATGTTTCATTCCATTCTATGGCTCAAAATCTGGCAAGGATGACAGGTTTACATCTCCCACCTAATCCTTTGACTTTGACAAAATATCAACTATGGTGATCAGGCTTTGTTGTTTGTTTTTCTGCCTTAAGCTAACAGAGTTGAGGGTAATTGATCAACAAAGTAAAGACAATCCTTTTTTTTTTTTTTTTTTTTTAAAGATTTTATTTATTTGACAGAGAGAGACAGCGAGAGCAGGAACACAAGCAGGGGGAGTGGGAGAGGGAGAAGCAGGCTTCCCGAGGAGCAGGGAGCCCGATGTGGGACTCGATCCTGGGACCCCAGGATCATGACCTGAGCTGAAGGCAGACGCTTAACGACTGAGCCACCCAGGCGCCCAGTAAAGACAATCCTTAACCACTACTTCCAAGCATCCTTCTTTCTCCATTATTTCAAAAGTTGATTATTTTATGAATGCATCAGATACTTTAAGACTAAAGCAAGTTAAAACACGAATGAATTCATTGGTGCATATTCATGATTATTTCTCATTACTGGAGGCTGCCCATCACTATATTTTCAAACACATCAGCTCAAAACATTTGGCATTTGCATAAATAATGTTCATCATGAAAGCATTAACATTGTGTTAAAAGGTGAAATAAGTGCAATAAGTGCATCTGTTTTAACATCATCCTTCAACTCCTGTTAATTTCAAAAGACATAAAACAATATCTTATGTATCTGAAAAATCTGTATAAGGTTGTAATTTTAATTTATCAGTAAGGGTTTCTACATTAATTAAATATGCACAGGTTTTTAAAATAGAGATTAAAATATGAAAGAGATCAAGCTATTTACAATCTAATTAGCTCAAAATTGGATGAGTAATATAATGCATAATTAATCTGGTTTGACTATGACAAACTTGAATGGAAGATTAAAGAATTATTAACAGAAAAAAGTCTTATTAAAAAAAAAAAAAAAAACCCATCCTGTAATCGAAGCCAAAGTAAAAGGAATTCCCTTAGACATCTTTACTTTAATTCTTCCATACCCTATTTTCTGGAAAATTTCCTATCATATATTGAAAAATAAATATAGGGTAAATCATGAAAATATTTTACTTCCAAAAGAATTCCTAAAAAAAAAAAACCCAAAACACAAAAAACCTCTTGCAAAATATTATAAAGTATATAAATTACAACAAATTTACTTTTCTATTTTTACTTTTATTTGTAAATAATTTCAAACATAAAACTGTAAGTAATATGAAGAATATTCATTAACCTCTTTATCCATGTTGAAATATTATTAACATTTTACCTCACTCGATTCATCCTTTGCTTTCTCTCTCTTCCTCATCTTTGTCTTTCTCTCTGAACAATCTGAACAAAGTTGTATATATCATTGCCCTTTATCCCTACTACTTCAGGTCATATTTTCTAAGAATAAGGGTGTTCTTTGTAAAACCTCAGAGCAATTAAGAACAACAGTAAATTTAATATTGATATAATACTTTTACCTAAATTGTTCTCCATATTCCAGTTTGCCAATTAATTCAATAATGTTTTATGTAGCAAATTTTTTCTTCAGTAAAGGATCCAATCTAGGATCATGTATCAGACTTAAGGCCTCCATAAGTCTGGAAAAATTTGTCGTCTTCTATTTGCACCTTATTAATTGATATTATTGAAAATTACCATCCCTCTGTTTGTCAATTTAACTTTTCATTTCAAAACTAACCTATATTTGAGTTTGTCTGATGCTTCCTCATGATTAGATTCAGGCTTTATATCCATAGGCTGAATATTCTATAAGTAAAATTGTGCCTTTCCCAGGGTATCACACCTGGATGCACACACTGTCTATTAATGCTCTTTATTAATAATTTTAATTTTTATCACACTGTCAAAGTGTTATCTGATATGTTCATTATAAACATGATTCTCAAACTATGTGCCAATGTATCCTAAAGTTCCACAATGAACACATGGGGTTCCCAAGGATAATTTTAGTTTTTTTGAAACACAGTAAAACTTGACATCTGCCTGAAACTGCAGCAACTATTAGCTTGAGGTAAGTTCACAGTTACATTAGATAATGCTAGGTGCTTTCAAAGATGGAGTAACATTACAAATCTAGGTAGTATTCTCTGTGATGAAAACAAGACCACACGAAAAAGTAGTGTAAAGGGTCACAATGCCCAATCTGATTGCAAATTTGGGAATTTATTGCCACTAGGGGCATTAGTTTATTTAAGAGTGAAAGAGAACGATTATTTGTTTCTATCAACATATATGTATTTTTTCAGGTGGTTATTAAGTCTTTTGTATATAATTATTATTAAGTTGTTTGGATATAATTATTTAATAAATAGAACTGTTTGGTATCTCTTTTGGCCCAGTAGAATTATAAGATATTACTCATACACTACACTAAGTTTAGGAAACTTTTTCTCTATATGGTTACTACTTTTTGCCATTATAATTAATAGGCAATCTATGCTCAAACACTAAAATACTCGCTTTAATCTTTAATCTTCAATATTTAAAATATGGTGAGACACTTTGAGATTCCCACCAGTACCCACTAGATTAATAATTTAGTGAAGATTATCACCTGATTCAACCTTTAATATGATGGATTACAACATGATTATTTCTATCTCTTTCATTCCCTCTAAAATCAAAAGTCCACACTTGGCCTTTTTACTGAAAGAGCCCATTTCTCTATCTGTCTATCATCTATCTATCTATGTATCTACGTATCTATCTATTCAGCATTTGTTATCAGTTTGGTCTCATAAATGTACATCTTACTTCCAAGTTTATACTTCATCACTCTCCTTGATTATTTATTGATCAAATTGTCCCAGATTTGGTCACTGGAGACCTCTTCAAGGTGGAACTTTATGTGACATGCACTCTTTTTTTTTTTTTTTAGTGCTTCCTTACTTCCTGGCATGGCAACATGTTCTAGTTTCATCTTTACTTCCCTGAACCAGTGCTAGAATTAGCTATGTCTCCAAGGAACCTAACTTATGTATTTGTATATTTATATGCATACATATTTTAAAAATCATCACTCCATATCAACAACTCCAATTTCAACCTGCCAACATCTTCTTCCTTTAACCTTTTCAATATTTGAAATTATTTCTTCTAAAGTGAGGTCCCCGACTCCCAATATATCAAAATATTTACTCATTTTCTAAACAAACAAAAAATACTGTATACATAAGATTATTTCCGTGTGGGTATTTTATTCATTTGAAATGCACTGGGGTCCATTTGCTTCTGTTTGTTTCCATTTGTAGTATTTCCCCTTCCTCTTATTACTGTAATTTTAAAAATATCAAGAATTCACATGATCCCAAAGTCAACATTATTAAAAAAAAATCACTTAAAGAAATGTCACTCACTCTTATCCACTTTTCCCAACCCCACCCCTTGTAGGTGACTGACATCATTGTTGGGTGCTTTATCCTTTTTGTGTGTCTTTTCATAGAGACAAGCAAAATATGGTTATTATTTACCATTTCTCTTTTATTAACCAAAATGTCGCATATTGTCTATTCTACTTTGCAATTGCTTTTTCACATAAAAATATCTCCTGGAAATCATTCTGTTTCAGTTCACAGATATCATCTTCATTCTTTTTTTACAGTTTTGTAACACTCCAATATGTTCATATATCATGGTTTATTCAAGTATCCTTTATGTTTGGACATGTACATAATTCTCAGTGGTATAATTAATAAATTTATGCATATGTGTTTTCATATTATTGGGGGTATATATTCAGGATATCGTCCTAGAAGTGGGATTGTCAGGTTGAAGAGTAAATTTATACTTTTGTAGAATATTGTCAAATTTTGCTGCATAGACATATCATTTGGCATCACTATCAAAGTATAAGACTATTTCCCCACAACTTCTGAAGAACTACATTTCTGTCCATTTTCCTGCTAAGTGTTGTATACATTTTAGTTTTTAGTCATTTTAATAACGTTCTAAATAATTCTTTTGTGAGAGAGAGCACCGAATCCTAACCACTAGACCACCAAGGAGCGTCAATAACTCTTTTGTATACAGCATAGAGTTGTTTGGCATTATGTTCTAATTTGAAATATCTTTCTTTTAACAGGTAAATTAAGCCTAGCCTCCTATTTACCCTTTAATTTTCAGTAGATTTTATTTTATTTTGGGAGCTTCTGTGTCATTTGGTTTATAGCTATTCACAATTATTACACCTTCATTTTGAAATGTAATTTTTAGCATTATACAGTGTCTTTCTTTTTCTTATTCATTGCTTTGGTTCTGAATTTTATCTGCTATCAGGATTTCAATCTTTATTTTTATTTTTTTATTTTTTTGCTGTAAATCTCTCAATATAAATTGGCCTCAATTCTGTATCATATACTTTCTCAGGGGTTAAGATATTAACGATACTGATTATAAAGTAATGATTAAAGGAAGAGAAACAAAAATCAGGTTTTCAAAAGCAGAGGAGGGAAACCTGCAAATATAACTTAAAAACCTTCAATAAATCTAAAAATAGTTAAGAAAAGAGAAAAAAATGAAGTCTAGAGAGAATGGGAGATATTTTTCCAGGGCTGGTTTAGTGGTCACAAACTTCTATAATTTTTATTTGTCTGAGAAACTCTTTATCTCTCCTTCTATTCTGAATGATAGCCTTGCTGGATAGAATATTCCTGGCTGCAGACTTTTCCCATTCAGCACTTTGAACATGTCATGCCACTCTCTTCTGGCTTGCCAAGTTTCTGCTGAGAAATCTCCAGCTAGTCTTATGGGTATTCCTTGGTACGTTAAGGACTTCTTTTGTCTTGCTACTTCTAAGTTGTTTTTTTTTTGTTTTTTTTTTCTTTATCCCTGTATTTTGTAAATTTAACTACGCTATGTTGGTGTTGGCCTGCTTGGGCTGCTTCCATAATCTGGCTATTGTAAACAATGCTGCTATAAACATAGGGATGCAAATACCCTTTTGAGTTGGTGTTTTTATATTTTTTGGGTAAATACTTAGTAGTGTGATTACTGGATCTTAAGGTAATTTTATTTTTAACTCTTTGGGGAACCCCCATACTCTTTTCCACAGTGACTGTACCAGTCCACTAAGGCAGATATGCTGATATTAACTGGGTCTACTCACATATGTAAAGCTAACTATCTCTTGCTTGACATAGGATGCCTTTGACTATAACATTTCTACTCCACATGTATTATGTAGATTATCATAATACTGTTGTGAACTAGGGCCATTATTATCTCCATTATACAGATGGAATAGCTGTAGCTTAAAGAAGCTAAGTAAACAGTACAAGGTCACACAATTCCTCAAAGTTACTAGGATTTGAACATAATTAGTCCAAATGGACCTCCCAGTAAGAGTGTACCCATGTATCTCTTTTTAATTAAAAACAACAGCTTTTAAAATAATGAATGAAGATCATTATACACAAATATTTCTAAAGGGCCTTTTGATTATTTGAACCAACTGGTATGTTCACTGTGGTTTTAATTTTCATTTCCTGATGGCATATGATGTCAAGCACCTTTTCAAATGCTCACTTACCACCTGTATATCTTCCTCAGTGAGGTGTCCGTTAAGGTGTTTAGTGCATTGTTTAATTGGGCTTTTGTTTTCTTATCATTGAGTTTTAAGAGTTCTTTGTATATTTTGAATAACAACCCTTTATCAAATTTTCTTTCTTTTTTTTTTTTTTTTTTTTTTTTAGTCAGTGGTTTGTCTTCTTCTCTTGATATTGTCTTTCACAGAAATTGGAGGTTTTGGTGTTGTTTTAATTTTGATGAACTCTAGCTTTTAATTATTCCTTCCATAGATCATGTCTTTGGTGCTGTATCTAAAAACTCATTGCTATATCCAAGTTCATCTAGGTGTTCTCCTGTTACCTTCTAGGAGTTCCATAGTTTTGCATTTACATTAAAAGTAATTATTGATAGATATGTGTTTATTGCCATTTTATTATTTTTTGTCATTGTTTCTGGATATTTCCTCTGATCCTTTCTTATCTTTGTCACTTTTGGTCTCTCCTTTTCATTTCATTTAGGATAAATGCCTCTGTCTTGGCATTTTGTCTGTCTTTGCCTTCTTCTCTGTGTTAGAAAAGCCAGCTATGTCTTTTGCTCCTGAAAGTAATGTCCTTATGTAGAAGAGGGCATGTAGAGTCCAGGGCTTGATGCTTCAGGGAGTGTCTCTGCATGTGCTCTCCTTGTTATGCTTTGGCTGCTCTATCCTTCAGGCCAGTTGTCTGCAGAGGTTCTCCTTGCCTGCTGTTGGCAGTATTTGGTCCCTGACCTGAATGTGACAAATTTTAACTAGGTGTGCTGTGTTTTGCTTGTGAAATGAGACCCGACACCAACTCCACCAGGACTAAGGACTTGCAGAATTCTCTGGTTAGGAGACATGATGTGGGCAGGAGTTTATGCTTGTCTTCTGGGGCAAGGGCCTGCCACCCTGGGACTGAGGCAAGATTGACTGAGAAGGGTTGTCCTGCCAGAGCAGAAGGGGGTGGGGCTTAGTGTGAGCATGTTAGGCAGACAGTTTCCACATTTAGCTCCTTATGTCAAGTGGCTCTCCTTGTTTATGCTAAGGGACAGGAGAAGGAAATGTCACCAGCCAGCTCCTTTATTTCCAGAGAGATATCTCTGTGAAAGCTGCCTCTCAGTGATGTGCTCCTAGAAGAGTGGATAATCGCTGCACTGTGTGCCCCTAGGCATTCTTCAGATCGCTGTTTCCATGTTGTCTGCCCCTGGGTTGTTTGCCTGCCTTCTCTCCAAAAGCAGGGCAGTGCCCTCTGAGCTCTATCTCAGCTAAATCTTCTGACCTTTAAAACTCAGGTGTTAAGCCTCACTGGTGCAAGAACTCATGAAATTCAGCCGCTCTCATTCTCCAAGCCAATGGTTTTGGGGAAACTTTCCTTGTGTGTTCTCTTGTGTGGTCTTCTTTCATACATGCCCTTCTCTGCAAGTGTGGCTCCCTCCCCTCAGCAGCAACCACAGCCCATTTCTCCTTTAAGCCATGTCTCTGCATTTCCTACTTTCTTTGATGTGGCCTCTTCTCTCCTTTTAGTTGTGAAGTTTGTTCGGTCAATTTTCAGGCCAATTCTGGGGTATTTAGGAAGATTTGGTAGTTATCTAGTTCTGTTCATGGGACAAGAGGAGCCTAGAGCCCTCCTACTCCACTGTCATCTTTGATCTCTCAAGATTAGCATTTAAAATGGTATATGTTGAAAATATTTTTAAATGTGTTACAAAGCTAAAAAAAATATGAAAAGTTGAGATTTTATACCAACAAATTGTTAAACATTGTAGCAAGAGCCCTCAAGCTATTCTCTATATGCTCTATGCTCTGATCAGCATTTATTGCCTACATGTAATGTACAAATGATGTTACTATTTAGCTTTTTATCCCCATAGACATCACTGGCTACTAGCCTGTCTATATCCTGCATGCTAAAGACCTCCTCATGAACCATGGCACAACAATTATCAAATTGCTGGATTTAATAGTAGTTTCTAATAGTACCCCTGCCATAACCAGAAAGAGTTAGTTAACTCTACTCACTTATGCCTCAGTGCAATTAATTTTATCAGCTAGTGTTTTCCATGCAGTCCTTAAAAGGTAAGTGCTTGATAATTTTGCAAAGAGTTGGGAAAAGAGGGTATATTGCTGGTAGGTATCCTATTTGACTACATGTAGTCAGAATAGCTAAAATGAAAACTTAGCATACTGCACAGCCATTTCATATCCTATCAGCTTAGACCATGAAAGAACTTGAATAGGGACGCCTGGGTGGCTCAGTCGGTTGGGTGTCTGCCTTCGGCTTAGGTTGTGATCCCAGGGTCCTGGGACCAAGTCCCACATCAGGCTCCTTGCTCGGTGGGGAGCCTGCTTCCCCCTCTGTCTGCCTCTCTCCCTGCTTGTGCTCTGTCTCTCTGTCTGACAAATAAATAAATAAAATCTTAAAAAAAAAAAAGAATGAACTAGAATATACAAAGCATTGATCTCCCAAATTCATCCCAAATTATTACTAATACTAATTATTAAATTAAAACATTAAAAAATAACATTAATCTTGTTAATCCCTACAGACTGAGAGAACAAAAGGTATAAACAAGGACTGTTCTAGTCCAAGCAGAACATGTGGTCACCTAGTTACAGAGAGGCTGACCAATGTCACTGGACTGAGACAGCTAAAACAGCTTCATGTCAAATGAAAACATATTGGGGGAAGGTGAAACACCAGGATAGAATGACAGAAAATACATTCCTTCCTACATGCAAATAGGTTCTAGGGTAATAACAGATCAAGATAATGTGCTGAGATACTAAGGTGTTTCTTCTCCTCAAGATACCCTTTCTTCTCCCATTTCCCAAGAAGTTAGCATGACTCAATAACATCCTCAGTGAATTTGGCATATCTAAGACCAGAAGCTGCCTGAAGATAACCACTTTGGGGGCATTTTTGAAAGTTGATACTTTTTATAGCAATTGTATCAGATGCTGGAGAGATGGGCATGGCACTGAGAAATAAATATGAAGAGAGGAATACTCTATTGTTAGAAAGAGGATAGGGCACACAGATCTGATAGGCAAATATTTCTTAGACCACAGAAAGAAATAATCATACAATTAAAGCATAACAACGTACATTTTATCAAAATAGAAAAGAACTTTGCTCATCAAAACACATCATTAAAAACTTACTAGGCAAATCACAGTCTAGCGAAAATATCCGTAAAGCCTATATTTGGCAAATTATTTATACTCAAAATACATAAAAAAAATTCCTATAACTCAATAATAAAGGAAAACATTTCAGTTATTTTAAAAAATGAGAAAAGACTTGATTAGATACTTCTGCAGGGGATCAATGAGTAGCCAATATAGATATCAAAAGATGTTCTACATAGTGGTCATCAGGGAAGTATAAGTTGATACCACATTGAGATACCACTATCCATCCAGTATAATCACTAAAAAAAAATTTTTAAAGTCTGACAATACTTTATGACACACTTGGGACATTCATACATTGCTAATTGGTTGTAAAATGCTACAAGCATTCTGAAAAGAAAAATTGGTATTTTTTTAATAAAATAGTTGAAGACTATCTACACTTTGACCCAGGAATTTCACTTCTAAATATTTTTCCAAGGGAAATAAAAATATATATGTTCACAAAAACACTTTTTCAAGAATGTCTTTAGCAGCTTTATTCACAGTTGCCAAAAGGAAAAAAATAAAGACAAATGCCAATCAACAGAAAAAATGGATAAAATAAAATACTACTGAACAACAAAAGGAATAAACTGCAAAGACATGCAAAATATGGGTGAATACACAGTAGGATGACTGATAGCCCTGGTTTATACTGAGTTTCCAATACATGGGACTTGCAGTTCTAAAACCAGCACAATTCCAGGGAAACTAGGATGCTTGGTCACCTCAACAGATGTTATGTTGATGATGAAAGGCAGACACAAAAGAGTACATGCTGTACAATTCCATTTAATAAACTTATAAAATGTCACTTACATGAAGTTCTAGAATAGTCAAAACTAATCTAATATATAAAGAAAACACAAAACCCAGGCCATTGGTTGTCTTAGTAGGTTTGAGAGTGTTGATCAGGAAGAAACAGTAGGAAATTTTGTGATAGATGAAAATGAAAGATAGTGCTGCAGGTCAAGAGGGTGAATCTATTTCTTAAAATTTAAATCTAAAAGTTCTGAATTTAAATACATGTAAATGATACCTCAGAATGGAACTGTAATCATCATCATCATCATCTTTATTTAGTGGTGGTCAGGGGTTGGTGGAAATATAGATAAATCAAGAATAGCAGAATATAATTTTTGAATCTGGCTTATGGGTATACGGATGTTAATTACACTATCTTGTTTTCACTTGTACATTTGAAATTACCATAAGAAAATCCTTTTTTTCAAAAAGAAAAAAAAATATGAAACACTTATTTCACATTCTTAATTTTGTTTGTAAATTCTCACCAGAAATATACCTTTACTAATTAAAGGTGAGCTTGAGTGTGGTACATGCATTTGTCCTATATGGGGAAAAACAGAATTGCATAAGATTTCTAGGTGTCTGGATTATTGATTTTTTCAATGGTAATTAAAGATATAGTCCTGGAAAAAGTTATCCTGGTCAAATTTATACGTAATAATTACTAAGAGCCAGGACTGCAAAATATTGTCTAAAATGCAATATTCTCTGAGGTAAAAATCAACTTTTCATTAGATGATTAATCCATTTGTCTATACTTTTAAGGAAAGTATCTTTCCTTTACTTACTTTCCTTTCCTTTACTTTATCTTTCCTTACTTTGGCATATGTTAAAAATTATGATTATTATGATTATTATTATTGGCATATGTTAAAGATTAAATAATCCCTGTTATAAATCAGAATCTCAATGAACATGAAATTATATATACATATAGATGTGATATTTTATATGTATTACATATGACATATATAGAAACCAGATTCTAAATGCCTTGCTTGGGGGAGGGGGATTTATTGTTTGGCTTCTGGCAATTAATTACAAGACCAGAGTTGTTGTAGAGCTTAGGACAAGTGACAAATATACACAACTGTGTTTTTCATGTCTAATAATATATTTCCTCTTACTTTAATATGGGATGTAGAAAATGTTCTATCTCACCTATTTTTCCCGTGTTTTCCTTTTCTTCTTAAATTTTCCTCAGATATATCTGAATTAATATTTTTTATATTTCTTGAACTTTTGTTATTTATTAAGATAACTATTTTATAAATAATCAATTCCAGATCACTCTAGTCAAATCTCCTTGGAAAGAATCACCTTAATATGTATCATCATGAGAATATTATTACCCTGGACTATAAGCATTCCTGCTCAAGTATGAAGCCTTGAAAGACTCACTAATTTCAATTATATAAATTCAATCAGAATTTAGCAGGGTTTGTTGTTCATTCTCTGCACCTGTGCATTTTGGTCAGAAATTAAAATGTATTCATGTTCCTTAATTCTTTTACTGTGTAAAATTCTGAACAGACAAAATATTTAGTAAGTTAATCTTCACATATATGATGAAATGTATATTTCTTGTGATTAGCTAATACAACTGTTAATAATTGTGCATGTGTTGTAGGTAGAACTGTAGATATTACATGGTACTCAGTTTTTGACTATAGATATTTAATTTTACCAGGTATAATTTTAAGTATGGTGACAACATAAACTAGATTTGTTTTAAATGGATTGTTTCATCATGGTTGTCACAAAGAAAGTTACAGACTTTTGTTATGGATGCCACATAAAAGATGGCTCTTCCAAATACCATTGGAGAAACCTCCAAAGGCAGTTTTGATATAAAAGATCCTATCATACTTTGTTATCTATGTATTAGAGCACTTTTGAGTTCCTATTTAAAACTGGATTTTCAAACTGATATAAGTAATTAAAATAAAAATAAAATAAAATCAGTCTAGGGTGGTTAATAGTTCTGATAATGATAGAAAATTTTGGCAGACAGTCCTAGTCATTTTAGACTCAGTAGATGGACCTTGCTATACTACCAAAAGAATGAAAGCTTCCTAATAACAGAATATATGCTGACATCAAACTTCTCAATATTTTACAAACTATAAAATTAAAAAGAGTTTTGTGTAGTTTCCAATAGTTTTGTGTAGTTTCCAAGGTGTGAAGTGTCCACTTACATATAAAACTTAGATTATATTTACAGTTTTCTGTCTTTATCTATGATTTTCATGAACTGAAGATATTATTTGGCTAACAATAAATAGAAAAGAATGAGTAGACTAGTAGTGTCCTTTATAACTAAAGCATGTAGCTTAAAAAAAATCCTAAATGGAATAGCAGAAAAATCTGAACACAAAAAAAAATCATAAATATGAATTCTAACTACAGATATATCCAGTATGCAAGCATTTTAATATACTAGAATATGAATCTCTGTTCAATGTAGTTTTTAAAGATTGGCTTCACCCTACCATAATAAAGGCAAGGGAACCAATGAGAGGTCAATTAAAGATGAACAACTAAGCCCCAGCCCAGCATTTTTAATGAATCAGGGTTGTAGTTTACTACATATTAAAAGCAGTTCATTAAACAATTTATAGAGTAATGACTTGGAGTTCTGTTGGTAAGCTATTAGTATTACTGACTGTGAAGCAGATGCTTGATTTAATTGGCAAACACTTGTTCTTTTCATTTACAAGCAAAATTAGCACCTACACTCTTGCCAATAAATTAGACATTGTACCTATTCTGAAATGAGAACCACTAACTACTGATTGTAATTAGAGCAGATAACCTAGCACACTAGCCTAAGGCCTCTTGTTCTGCTGCTTATCCTCACCCTAGAAAATAAAAGAAACTCATACATATTTGATATAGTAAGTTCTTTTGTAAATGTCACACTTTTTTTTAGTAAACATCTGATGGAGTAATGCACCAAATAATCTCTTAGTTGTTGTGTATGTTGAATGGTGTTCCACCATCTGTAACAGCATAGATACACAATATAATTCAGTGGAACTTTGCTACCAAATTAGTTTTTCAAATGTATAAGGAAGAGTTTTATTCATATGGCTGCCTTAAAATGTTTCAAGACCACAACTTTTGTTAATAGTGTATTTAATGTATTTTTTAAAAACCAAGACAAAAATAGTTGTATTTTGCTTAGGAACAAATTAATAGATTTGGGTTTTTGAGATTTCTTGCTAGCAGTCTTCCTAACTTTTGGCCCACCCTCCACCCCATCCATGTCCCCTCCCCACACACCTTTGGCAGAAAAAATTGACCTGGAGTATACCTAAGAAGACAGGATCATATTTAGAACAAATTTTCTAATAATCTAGCAGATTATTCTATCTAGAATTTACTAGGTCGATATGATTTAGATTCATTATCTATCTATCTATCTATCTATCTATTTATCTATCTATCATCTATCTAGCAATCCCCAGAGTGATTCCTCAAACATATTCTAAAAATGAAGATGACAAAAGATTTTAGTGAGAATGTCTGAATCCAGACTCTGTAATAACCGCAAAGAGAACACAATTCAAAGAGATATTCAGCTATCTAATTTACTTTTAAAACTGAAATATAAATAATTACAATGAATTTCTGATTATGTAAGGTATGTTTAATTATCAATTTGCCATTCTTCCTCACCAAACACAGCCTAGACCAAGCACCTAGATTTTGATGTCTGTCAGACTAGTAAGTGGGAGAGGGAGGACATTGAGTCGATCTAGGTAAAAACTGAGCTAGGGTTGGGTTTTGTTACTCAGGTCACCTACAGTATACTTGTAATATTCTTGTTGTAGGATCCTGGGCCTAGGACAGTTGCCTGCCCCAAAGACACTGTTGTTTGTTTTGTTTCTTCTTTTGTCCTATGAGAGAGGTATGTATCCAGGCTGGACCGAGGCCATGTGCCTTTCCTAAAGCTGTAGGCAATCGCCCCTGCACACTTGCGCCACTGAAGCAGACTCTCTGATCACCTGCTCTTCTCCTTGACTTTCTTGTGAATACCATGGGCATGCATGAAAAAGAATCTGCACATAGTTCTTTTGTGTGATGCTCTCAATGGTGCCAAATGTCATCTATGTCCCATACTTGGCCTTTAGCATTTTGTTTAAACTTCAGCTGATTTCTTCTTGCTTACCTATATGGTGGCTTACACCACTATTTACCATGCTCTATACAGGTAAAATAGTTGATACTTGAAAGGTTCTGTTTCTTTCTGGAATTCAGGCAAGCTGGGGCTTTTTGATGGTTTCAAGAAAAATACTAACTTTATATGTTATCCTGCTCTCTTTTGTTTTGAAGTGAGGAGTGATACTCTTTTCAATTTCCTACATCCTAGCCTATGCATTTGATCATTTGATTCCACCCCACCCCCCCCACACACACACCTTGAAAGGATTTTGAACTAAATTAGAATTTCATCTGTGGTTCCTATTAACATTACCCTTGGTTTATTTATTAATCAATATAGTACTAAATAGTCCCATGGTGATTTTAATACTTACAACAATTTGAGCTCTAGCTTTATATATAAAGAGAAATTTAAAATATATATGAAGAATTATGTGATTTTATTAATTTTTCTATATATGTTGTTTTGCCTGGGAGCTGACACAAATCAGAAGAGTCACAAATGCCAGGTTCCATTTACTTGAGGAAAGAAAATAATCCTGACTTTTAACATTGCAATTTTTATTTCATAATATTTTTACAAAAGTTTGTCATTTGAAATGGAATGGCGGGCGCCTGGGTGGCTCAGTCGTTAAGCGTCTGCCTTCAGCTCAGGTCATGATCCCAGGGTCCTGGGATTGAGTCCCACATCGGGCTCCCTGCTCAGCAGGAAGCCTGCTTCTCGCTCTCCCACTCCCCCTGCTTGTGTTCCTGCTCTCGCTATCTCTCTCTCTCTGTCAAATAAATAAATAAAATCTTTAAAAAAAAAAAAAAAGAAATGGAATGGCTTAGCTGAAATATTAGATTTCTGATGTTTCAAAATGACCAAGTCTTTACAGTGAAAGCAATATTTTGCACATTTGATGTAAAGAATTCACAACATTCAGGCAAACATTTTGATTAAGACGATAGCTCTTACCAATCATTTATTCAGTGAACCAATTCAAGATTATTATAAGGCCCCATATTACCAAATCATTCTTATTCCTCACAATTCCTCTCTATATGTTGAGAATTTCACCCAAAACATTTTTTTCTCTGAAATCCAAATACATCCTTATCATTTCTATTTTGTATCAGTTATGTTATACATTCTCTTCCTCATCCATCATTATTTTTTTCTTCTTTATTTTTTCTATATTTTCTTTCAGGATTTATCTAAACTACCTATTTCATAAATCTTTTCCTGATTACTCCATTCCATGTCCTTCTTTAGCTGCTTAGTTAGAGAAACACTTTTGTTCTGTAGTTCATAGTTTCTAATGAGTGATCTAGTTTTGCATGGTTCTCCAATTGTTGAAGTGTTAGTCTTGTCTCTTCCTGCAGAATGTTAGGCTCTAGAGAGTAAGTAATACATACATTTTCATGAAATCATACAATTCCCTAAAGAAACTGGTACAGTATTCAGCACCATTTGTTAGCCAGTAATTAATTGACAATCATTGGTCAATTATGTGGTGAAATTACATAAATATTTTAATTATGCCATGAAAAAAATCTGCTCCTGTATACATAATAAATTCAGTCACTATAAAGATCAAAGCCAATTTAGAAAAAAAATCTAATTTAGAATAGTGTACTTATAAGACTCATATCATGTTCTGAATCATTATGTGTTTATTATTTTCAATCACTGATTCAGTGATATCCATATAACCATCATTTGTGAATAGGAAAAAAAAAAACTCATGACTGTTCTGTCTCTAGCTATTTCTATTCTTCAGCTCATGGAACTTTGCGCATGAGAACTAAAGTTCAAATATTAAACACTCTAGAAGCCAGTGTAAGATTATAACAAGACATTAAAATAATGTAAGCAAATTTGATTTCTTTTTAAGAGGTAGTCATTATTTTTTGAATTGATTACAGAAACTTCATTTAAGACATACTTTAATATTCAATTGTATATAAAACACTTGAATACAAAAACAGAAATTATTTTACTGATTTTTACCAAATTTTACTTAATATTTTACTAAACCCATTTATTTATTATTTATTTTTTGTATTGTTATGTTAATCACCATATATTCCATCATTAGTTTTTGATGTAGTGTTCCATGATTCATTGTGCATAACACCCAGTGCTCCATGAAGAACATGCCCTCTTTAATACCCATCACCAGGCTAACCCATCCTCCCATCCCCCTCCCCTCTAGAACCCTCAGTTTGTTTTTCAGAGTCCAGCGTCTCTCATTAAACCCATTTCTATATATTTGAATATATTATTAATTTCATTTGCTCATTCTTTTCATTTTTATAATTCTTTTTGTATTTTAGTATAGTTTTAGACTTTATAGAAGTTTTAAAAATAGTAGAGTCCCGAGTTTTTGAGGAAAAGATGGTGGAGGAGTAGGGGACCCTATTCCAACTGGTCCCTGGAATTGACCTGGATATCTGCCAGACCACTCTGAACACCCATGAAATCACCCTGAGATGTAAGAAGATATATCTAGATCTCTACAAACAGAATATCGCAGGCTGTTGGTTTCAAGGTATGAAGTGGGGAGCCGTGATTCCATGGGCACATATCAGAAGATAAACAGAAGGGGAGGGAGCCATGGGGATCCTACACAACCAGTGAGCAATAGCCTCCCGTGCTGGGGGCGGGGCACAGACTCACAGACCGGTAGCAGTGGGGAAAGGACTTTAGGGCAGCCCCCTGGACTGAAACCTGGAGTGGCAGGATCACATGGGCAAACTGGGGGTGGTTGGCAGTTTTAGAAGCAAAAAGGGCAGAGATGTGCCCTGACCTGGAGGTGAGGACTGGGAGCCCTGCTGAGGGGCATACAACCCAGGATGCTGTAGTTTTTAGCAGCACAGACAGAAATGGAGATAGTGTGGCCTGGAGAGCTCACTGAAGAACAGACTGTGATCTCTCTGTTCTGAGGCAGAGGGTTGGAAACCATCTCTTCTGCTTTGACTCTCAGAAGAGACGTAGAAAGCCACCAGGGAAAGCCGCCAGAGAACAAAAGCCCCCCAAAACTGGGTTTCCCTGAGCCCATCCCCATAGTGGGCAGGGCAACTCTGCCCAAACAGGGTAGCCTGAGTAACAGTGCAGTAAGCCCTTCCCCCAGAAGAGAAGCTGGGAGAACAAGAAGCCAACAACCCTAAGGTCCCTATAAAACATGCACCTTGCTTTGTTTGTGATCAATAATTTGGACTCTGTACATTCCCTCAACCACCCTCAACAGAATGACTAGGAGGAGGAACCCCCAAAATAAGAAAGACTCAGAGACTGTGACTTCTCCCACAAATTTATAAATGGATAGAGATATAACCAAGATGTTGGGAATGTACTTCAGGATAACAGTTCTGAAGATGATAGCTAGAATGGAGAAATCGAATAATGGCAACATAGGGTCTCTAAGGGCAGAAATGAAAGCTGAAATGGCAGAATTTAAAAATGCTATCAATGAGATTCAATCTAGTCTAGATAATCTAACAGCTAGGGTATGCGAGGCAGAAGAACGAATTAGTGATCTAGAAGACCAATTGATAGAAAATAAGGAAAAAGAGGAGGCCAGGGAGAAACAACTCAAAATCCATGAAAACAGAATTAGAGAAATAAGTGACACCATGAAACGTTCCAATGTCAGAATTATTGGGATCCCTGAGGGGGTGGAGAGAAAGAGAGGACTAGAAGATATATTTGAGCAAAAGTAGCTGAGAATTTACCTAATCTGGGGAATGAAACAAATATTCATGTCCTAGAGGCAGAGAGGACCCCTCCCAAAATCAAGGAAAAGAGGTCAATGTCCCAGCATGTAATAGTAAAACTCGCAAATCTTAGAATCAAGGAAACCATCTTAAGGGCAGTTAGGGGGATGTGATTACTTACATACAGAGGGAGGAACATCAGAATGATGTCAGATCTACCCACAGAGACCTGGGAAGCCAGAAGGGGCTGGCAAGACATATTCAGGGCACTAAATGAAAAGAACATACAGGCAAGAATACTTTATCTGGCAAGGCTGTCCTTGGATCTCCATTCTAAATGAGCATGCAGAGCTTCCAAGACTGTCAGAAAGTGAAAGAATATGTGACCACTAAGCTGGCGCTGCAAGAAATATTAAGGGAGGTTCTATAAAAGGAGAAAGACCACAAGAGTGATATAGAACAGAAATTTACAGAGACGATCTACAAAAACAAGGTCTTCACAGGCAACATGATGACAATAAATTCATATCTTTTAATAATCACTCTTGATGTGAACGGCCTAAATGCTCCCATAAAATGGCACAGGGGTGCAGATTGGATAAAAAGACAGGACCCGTCCATATGCTGTCTACAAGAGACTCATTTTGAACCTAAAGATACATCCAGACTGAAAGTGAAGGGATGGAGATCCATCTTCTATGCCAACGGACATCAAAAGAAAGCTGGGGTAGCAATTCTTATATCAGCCAAATTAGATTTTAAGGTAAAGACTGTAGTTAGAGACACAGAAGGACACTATATCATTGTAAAAGGGTTTATCCAACAAGATCTAACAATTGTAAATATCTATGCCCCCAACATGGGAGCAGCCATCTACATAAGCCAACTGCTAACCAAAATAAAGAGTCATATTGATAATAATACGTTAATTGCAGGAGACCTCAATATTCTACTCTCAGCAATAGACAGATCATCTAAGCACAAAATCAACAAAGAAACAAGAGCTTTGAATGACACACTAGACCAGATGGACCTCATAGATATATACAGAATATTCCACTCTAAAACAACAGAATACTCATTCTTCTCGAGCACACATGGAACTTTCTCCAGAATAGACCACACACTGGGTCACAAATCAGGTCTCAACCAATATCAGAAGATTGAGATTATTCCCTGCATACTCTCAGATCATAACGCTTTAAAACTGGAACTCAATCACAAGAAAAAAATTGGCAGAAATTCAAACACTTGGAAGCTAAAGACCACTCTGCTCAAGAATGTTTGGGTCGGCCAGGAAATCAAAGAACTTAAACAATTCATGGAAAGTAATAGAACAACAACACATTGGTACAAAACCTATGGGAAACGGCAAAGGCAGTCCTAAGGGGGAAATACATAGCCATCCAAGCCTCACTCAAAAAAATAGAAAAATCACAAATTCACCAAATAACTTTACACCTTAAAGAACTAGAGAAAAAGCAACAAACAATACCTAAGCCACTCATTAGAAGAGAAATAATTAAGATTAGAGCAGAGATCAATGAATTAGAAACCAGAAACACAGTAGATCAGATCAATGAAACTAGAAGTTGGTTCTTTGAAAGAATTAGTAAGATCAATAAACAACTGGCCAGACTTACCCAAAAGAATAGAGAAAGGACCCAAATTAATAAAATTATGAATGTAAGGGGAGAGATTATGACTAACATCAAGGAAATATAAACAATTTTTAGAAATTATTATCAGCAACTATATACCAATAAATTAAGCAACCTGGAAGAAATGGTTGGGTCTTCCTGGAAACCAATAAACTGCCAAGACTGAAACAGGAAGAAACTGACAACCTGAATAGGCCAATAACCAGTAACGAGATTGAAGCAGTGATCAAAAACCTCCCAAAAAACAAGAGTCCAGGGCCTGATGGATTCCCTGGGGAATTCTACCAAATAGTCAAAGAAGACATAATACCTATTATCCTGAAGCTGTTTCAAAAAATAGAAACAGAAGGAAAGCTTCCAGATTCATTCTATGAGGCCAGCATTACCTTAATTCCAAACCAGACAAAGACCCCATCAAAAAGGAGAATTTCAGACCGATATCCCTGATGAATATGGATTCCAAAATCCTCAACAAAATCCTAGCTAACAGGATCCAACAATACATTAAAAGGATCATCCACCACGACCAAGTGGGCTTTATCCCCAGGATGCAAGGATGGTTCAACATTCGCAAATCAATCAATGTGACAGAACACATTAATAAGAGGAGGGAGAAGAACCATATTGTCCTCTCAATTGATGCAGAAAAAGCATCTGACAAAATACAGCAACCTTTCCTGATTAAAACTCTTTAGAGTATAGGGATAGAAGGAACATTCCTCAAGTTCATAAAATCCATCTATGAAAAACCCACAGCGAATATCATCCTCAACGGGGAAAAGCTGAGAGCCTTTCCCTTAAGATCAGGAACACATCAAGGATGCCCACTCTTGCCACTATTGTTCAACATAGTACTAGAAGTCTTAGCAACAACAGACAACAAAAAGAAATAAAATGTATTCAAATTGGCAAAGAAGAAGTCAAACTCTCCTCACAGATGACATGATACTTTATGTGGAGAATCCAAAAGACTCCACCCCCAAATTACTAGAACTCATCCAGCAATTCAGTAATGTGGCAGGATACAAAATCAATGCACAGAAATCAGTTGCTTTCTTATACACTAACAATGCAACTGTAGAAAGAAAATTAGAGAAATGCTTCCATTTACAATAGCACCAAAAGCCATAAGATACCTCAGAATAAACTTAACCAAAGACGTAAAGGATCTATACTCTGGGAAGTACAGAACACTCATGAAAGAAATTGAAGAAAAGACAAAAAGATGGAAAAACATTCCATGCTCATGGATCGGAAGAATAAACATTGTTAAAATGCCTATGCTACCCAGAGCAATCTATACCTTCAATGCCATCCCGATCAAAATTCCAATGACAGTTTTCAAAGTGCTGAAACAAACAATCCTAAAATTTGTATGGAGTCAGAAAAGCTCCAAAATCACCAAGCTGGGGACATCACGTTGCCTGATTTCAAGCTATATTACAAAGCACTGATCACTAAGACAGCATGGTACTGGCACAAAAATAGACATATAGACCAATGGAACAGAATAGAGAGCCCAGATATGGACCCTCAACTCTATGGTCAAATAACCTTTGACAAAGCAGGAAAAAAAAATATGCAATGGAAAAAAGACAGTCTCTTCAATAAATGGTGTTGGGAAAATTGGACAGCTATATACAGAAGAATGAAACAACCATTCTCTAACACCATACACAAAGATAAACTCAAAATGGATGAAAGACCTCAATGTGAGACAGAAATGCATCAAAATCCTAGAGGAGAACATAGGCAGTAACCTCTTTGACATCAGCCACAGCAATTTCTTTCAAGATACATCTCCAAAGGCTAGTGAAACAAAAGCAAAAATGAACTTTTGGGACTTCATCAAGATAAAAACATCTGCACAGCAAAGGAAACAGTCAACAAAACAAAGAGGCAACCCACAGAATGGGAGAAGATATTCGCAAATGACACTACAGACAAAGCTCTGATTTCCAAGATCTATAAAGAACTTCTCAAACCCAACACCCAAAAAAACCAAATAATCAAGTAAAAAAATGGGCAAAAGACATGAAAAGACACTTCTCTGAAGAAGACACACAAATGGCTAACAGACACAAGAAAAAATATTCATCATCATTAGCCATTAGGGAAATTCAAATCAAAACCACATTGAGATACCACCTTACACCAGTTAAAATGGCAAAAATGGACAGGGAAAGAAATAACAAATGTTGGAGAGGTTGTGGAGAAAGGGGAACCCTCTTACACTGTTGGTGGGAATGCAAGTTGGTACAGCCACTTTGGAAAACAGTGTGGAGGTGCCTCAAAAAATTAAAAATAGAGCTACCCTATGACCCAGCAATTGCACTCCTGGGTATTTACCCCAAAGACACAGATGTAGTGAAAAGAAGGGCCATATGCACCCCAGTGTTCATAGCAGCAATGTTCACAATACTCAACTGTGGAAAGAGCCGAGATGCCCTTCAACAGGCGAATGGATAAAGAAGATGTGGTCCATATATACAATGGAATATTACTCAGTCATCAGAAAGGATGAATACCCAACTTTTACATCAACATGGGTGGGACTGGAGGAGATTATGCTAAGTGAAATAAGTCAAGCAGAGAAAGTCAATTATCATATGGTTACACTTATTTGTGGAACATAAGGAATAGCATGGAGGACATTAGGAGAAGGAAGGGAAAAATGGGGAGGGGGAATTGGAGGGAGAGATGAACCATGAGAGACTATGGACTCTGAGAAACAAACTGAGGGTTTTAGAGGAGAGGGGCGTGGGGGAATGGGTTAGCCCAATGATGGGTATTAAGGAGAGCATGTACTTCATGGAGCACTGGATGTTATATGAAAAAAATGAATCATGGATCACTACATCAAAAACTAATGATGTATGTTGACTAACATAATATAATAAAATTAAATTAAAAATATAGTAGAGTCCCCATATATCCCAAACCCAGTTTACTTTATTTTAGCATCTTACATAAGTATAAAACATTTTTTTATTTTTATTTATTTATTTATTTATTTTTATTTATTTATTTTTAAAGATTTTATTTATTTGTCAGAGAGAGAGAGTCAGAGCACAAGCAGGGGGAGAGGCAGAGGCAGGGGGAGAGGCATAGGCAGAGGGAGAATCAGGCTCCTGGCTGAGCAAGGAGCCCGATGTGGGACTCGATCCCAGGACCCCGGGACCATGACCTGAGCCGAAAGCAGCTGCTTAACAGACTGAGCCACGCAGGCGTCCCAAAGCATTTTTTAAATGTTTTTTTAAAATACATTTATCCCACAATGTCCAAGTCATATAAATAATTGTATGTTTGGGAAGTATCTTTACCTTAACATTTTTTTTTTTCATATTTTAAAATGTTGCCTTAGTGTATATTTCATGACGTTCAGTTGTTATTACATTACAATAATCTTAAAATTGGAGAAGATTCCCTGGCCGAGGGAGGTAGAGGAAGGATAAAAAAGGCACAATATTGTGGCTTTTTGAAGATAGAAGAAGAGGTCTATGAGCCAAAGAATGCAGGAAACCTCTAGAGGCTGGAAAATGCAAAGAAATAGATTCTCCCCTATACTCTCTTAAAAGAGACAGAATCCTGAGAACACTTTAATTTTAGATCAGTGAACTTGCAAACAATAAGGTAAGAAATTTGTAGTAATTTTTAAGCTTCTTAGTAGTAATTTGTCATAGCATCATTATAAAACTAATATACTTCCCCATTTAATAAACTGCCTCTGATCATCCAAAAGTTAAAGTGGACAAGAGAGTGGAATAAAGTGCAAGAAAGATTCTAGTTGGCAGCCTGTCTTGGCATGTGAGAGCTGTTGAGATTCGTTTCATGGATTCAGGAGAAAACAGCCCCTCCATTACAGGAGAGCTCACTCACTGTTTCATTGGGTGAACACTTTTCACCTGCTTGGTCATTTATGAGATTCTTTAGATAGGCAATACTGCCCTTCTGTCTTCATCTCCTGAGTTTTCCTTATTGCTTCAGGCAACCTTGAACCTGGTGAAAGGTAACAGTAGGCCATCTCTTAATCATGAGCACACAGCTAATTAGTAGGAGCAATCTTTATGAGATTATGAGAGAATATGGAGTTCACAGTAACTTGATAGTTTGCTCAAAAATCATTTTGTTGCAGGGTTGCAGAGTTCTTGTCTCACAGAGTCAAAGAATGAATCCCATGGACACAAAAGGGTAAGTGAAGTGAAAGTTTATTAAGTGAAGGTGAGAACAAAAAGAAAAGAAAAAAAGCTCTCTAGAGTGCAGGGGTCCTGAATGGGTTGCCACTGAGGGCTTTTATGGTTGGTCTTTTATAGAAATCTGACCAGGGAACTTGGTAAATATTTGTCTATGACATTTAAGACAAACAAGGTGGATTTGTAAATATCATGAAAATATCCCATCTATATTTAGAACAAACAGTGGATTTGTTATGTTCCCTTTTCTCTGGTTAATATCTCATCTATAACATTTCTCCACATCTGGGATTTCTGTGAGCCTGGTTATATAGCTCCCTACCTATCTCTCCCTACCTAGCCTCTCCTGTCCCTTACTCAATTTGATCCTCTACTCAAGCAGGCTGCATACTCTATCATGTATGCTTCTTTGCCAGTCCTGCAGAATGATCAGTTTATGGAGAAAATTCTCATCTATTGTTTTCAGGTTGAAATATATCAGTTAGGAATGATTTGGGTGACAAATTAATAGACTCTTTACCATTGTAGTTATTAAAAGCACTTAATTGTTTTACATAATTTGAGATGAGAGATAGGAAATGTCATATTTGACACAGTGCCACAACGTTATTAAGAACCTAGCTTTCTTAATTATTTAATTCTCCTGTATGTTGCTTTTGTTTTTTTAAATTGCCCATCTCAAGGAAAAGTAACATATCTTCAGAAAATAAGCAGGAAGAATAGGTGAAAATGCATGGAAACTGGAATATTTTTATGCATCTGCCTGTGTTACTAGGAAACTGAATATACTCCAGAAATCTTTTTTGTCCCATGAGATTTCCTTTTGGGACTCAGGGACAATAACTACACTATATGACCGTTTTATCAGACAATGAATGGATGGTTTAAACTTTTGACAGTGAGCTAAAGTTTATGCCTATATAATGGTTAATTGTAAGTGAATATGAAAGAATAAAAATATAAAAGAGGAATAATTTTGGTGAACGATTACCTCTCATTAAATTGTGTGAAAGGTATAAAACATAATGATTCAAAATATGTGATATATGGATTAGACAGACCATGCACTCCATAAGAAATAGTTCCCAAATAAAAGTAGAAAAAACATAAATAACATGTTCCTATTTTTAAGATACTATAAAAAGCTAAGACCAAAATTCATTCATGAATTTTTACATATTCAAAACACTGTCATTATTATTTTGTGATGAATAGACTAACAGTTATATCATCAAGGGCACATAGAAAATGCCTTTCTCCAAATTAGCTTTTATCAAGTTGACTATAGCTCCAAGACATACATTAGTTTAGAAGGAGATGATTTGTATAGATTCCAATAATAGTCTCACTGTCCTGGATACCAATCAGTAGAGACTTTTTCTTATATTATTCACTTGACTTTGTCATATATGCTGACATATAGACAAAGATCACTGTAAAAGTTTATGAAGACAGAGTTAGGCATGTTAAAATAATGCTTTTTAAAAGAACTTCCAACTTTAGTAAAGTATATTTTAATGACCTGATAGAATCAACTAACAATGTTTTAAATAACAGCAAGACATTTATCTCCTTTACCTCCTTGTTTAAATATTCCCCTTCCAAGAGTTTTCATCATTAATTCTTTGCCAGTTTGAACTGGTTATCTACTGAATGCAATTGAAGGCAGATTTTAAATTTCTTCTAGATTTTGGTAGTAATGGTAATAAAAATATGCCTATTATATATTTAACATCAAAGCCATAAGATTATGCTCTCTAATTTAGTTCAGGATATTTTTTAAATGAGAGCCATTCTTAACAAAAAATAAGTTAAATATTGTTAAACCAGTCAATTTGGGTTTATGCTGTATGGAGACAGAATAGGAAAAAGTGTGGAAAAGAATCCGTATATATTAGTTACTGACATGATTTTATTTATTTATTTTTTTAAGATTTTATTTATTTATTTGACAGAGAGAGGGACAGAGCGAGAGAGGGAACACAAACAGGGGGAGTGGGAGAGGGAGAAGCAGGCTCCCCGCCGAGCAAGGAGCCCAATGTGGGGCTCGATCCCAGGACCCTTGGACCATGATCTGAGCCCAAGGCAGACGCTTAACGACTGAGCCACCCAGGCGCCACCTGACATGATTTTAAACAATAATTTAAAGTTTAGCATTTTTCTTCTGAGATTCAAAATATTCCAGGCTCTTCCATATAACTCTAGGTTTACTTATGAAAAAAAGTCTCTAAAATGGCTATTTTAAAGATCCTATTAATCAAAGTAAAAACTTTATGTAAACTATACACATTTAATTAACATAAAATAATAAAATCATTTTCATAAAAAGCAATACAGTAGAAATAAATGAAACAAAAACAAATGAACAAACAAAATAAGTAATAACCTCTATGTGTGGAAGTATGAAATACTGGAAATTATTTCATAAAGTAACTCCCACATGTCTTGGGAAATACAAATTAGTGTAAAAAAAAGAGTGTATACCCCCCTGTGGCTTTGGAATAGAGTCACCATAAACTCCTGCCTTAAGCCAAAAACAACTATAAAAGATAACATAATGACATATTCAAATCCAGATTGGAAGGAGACTGGGGATTTTTACCATAGTAGATTTGACTTCATCCCATTGCAGTTGAAAACCTGAAATAGTTTGACAGCACAATTAGCATATCAGGAAGGGAAATCAGTATAATGAAATCTACTACAAAAGAATCCACAGAATAATTGAGATATCTCTCTCCCCCTTCACACACACACACTTTTATGACTTCATGAGTTGCTCAAAAATATTTTTGATGCATGTGCAGAAATTCTGGCTTCTTTCTAGGGATAATGACACTGATAGATCCCATTTTAAATTAGTGAGTAGATATCTCATATTCCAGAATCTTAAATATATTCCTGATGAGACTATTTTACTTCCGGCATATTCACTTTCCCACAGTCCCAAATGACTATATTGAATCTCTTCTCTATCCTCAATATTCCAACACACCTTAAATTCTCCTTTCTCTTACCTGATGCTTTTGCCTCATAATTAATTGAGAAAATATAAACAAGCATTTGATAATTGTCTCATCCATCCTTTCACCACCAAATCTATCAACAAACTAGCATCCATATGTGGGGGCAGGGTATATGTGGGAAATCTGTGTACATTAATTTTAATTTTTTCTTTTTTTTTTTACTGCTTTAAAAGAAGGTCTTTAGGAAAAAATCACAAGTCTGTATAAAGACAGTATTTCAGCTGACTAACAACTGGCTATATTCTTTTACTCCCCCCTCCCATTTCTTCTTATGCTTTTAAGGGCTAATCGCTAATATTTGCATACTTTATATAATCTTAAAGAAAAGGCATGTAGAATGTGTACTGAGAATTTTATAAGTACAACATCAAAATTCACCTTCTGTTTCACTCTTAACTCCAATAGATAGCCAATGGGATGTTCAAAAGTTGTCATTCACTCAACAATATGGACCCCTGCACTCATTCTCTCTTAACAGTTTGTCATTTTATTCCTTTATCAGTCCCTTTATTCCCAAAGTCCTGAGAGACTCATGTTAATCCAAACCTTATTGAAGCTACCACTTACTAATTTTCAACCTACCTTATGTTCCTAATATGATTCCATCTCAACACTATAGTCTCTCTCCTACAAATCCTCCAAATGAAGGTATATATATAATGAAGAGCATGTGAGCAAGCTCTCATAACTTTGTCTACCAGGGATATCTGGGGTTATAAACTCCAGCCTCCAAGATGTGACTGAAGACCAGGACTGGTGCCAAGGAAACCACATCCTATTCCAGGCTCTGCCATTTTATAAACTAACCAGATGGTGCCATTTCAGTGCTCGATTTTCTTCATCCATTAAATAAAAATAAACATTTTATTTTTAAAAAAAGCATAACCACAGAAAAAAGACTCTTAAAATGTGACTCGGAAACTGGATCTTTCATTAATCAGATGGAAACTAGCTTATTGTCTGTGAAATGGTGAAAATACCTAGCACACGGTATAGCATCACCTGCAATAGATTGGAATGAGCCACAGATGGAAAGGGAAACAGTGGCTTATGCAGAAGCTCTAGAAATTTAATGGTATGAAGGCAATGTTTAAGTCAGTGTGTACATTTGACTAATCTATGTTAGAAGTCTTGAGCAGAGAATGATATGCTCAAGATAGCCAACTATCCTTCACAGCATTCTTTGAAAGCTGAAGAGCTGGTATGGCAGCTATAATATAAAGATATGCTCATTTCCTACAACTGTACAACAGACTATGTTGAAAATCAGGCACAAAAATTATCATGAGAGTGGCAGAGTTGCAAAGTAAACTGGATTTTACAGCTCAAGTGTCCTCCAATGGTAAAGTAAGAGTTCTTATATTTAGACGCTTAAAAGCAGAATGAAATGATCTGAGTGGTTAGATGTTAACATTGGTATCTATATTTCAATTTGTAGATTAGCACCAGATGAATGTAAAAAATTGGGCATGGGATTATTTGAAATATTGAAGACATGATTGATGATAGTAATGATGATGATTGGTGCTAGAGGTTATGGAGAAAGACTAACATTTTTTGAAAACTGACGTGCCAAAATTGTTCCAATCTCCATGCAATAGTGTCATTATAATACCCATTTCAGGGATGGAAACTTAAATAAAATCCCTAAAATTTAGAAATCTTGGAGTCAAGATTTTAACCTCAATACACTGACTTTACTGAACCATATAAGAAAAAGATGCTTTGTGTAATATAAATGAACTTAGACTTTGCCTTAAGGACTGTTGAATCCTTCAAATATTTGCAGCAGCTTTGATTTAGAAATTTGGAATTTATTTTAGTATTCAGAAAGAGAAGAGATATTGTCCTGCTTTAGAATATTTATGTGAATATTTATGTGAAGGTAGAGAGAAATAGACATTTGCAGAGAGCCTTATGAGGTAGAAATTATAGTTCTTGGAGAGTGATTAGATATGGAGTGAAATGCAATCAAGTATAATATTCATAGTATTCAAAAACCAACACAGCATAAGTACCAATCAATCAGATTGGATGTCAGAGCAATCAGAACAGACAGCAGCAGCTTTACATTAGCAGTGTGTCCTGGCTCATTATCAGCTCTGGGTAAACGGGGAGGCAGAAAGTGTGTAGTTCATGTTTCTGACTTAAGTGAATGGGTGGATGGTAATGCTGGTCTTTAGCTGGGACATATTAACGTACTGAATTATAACATACTTATTTCATTCACAAAGCAGTTTTTGTGTTAACTTCTTATAAATCTATTATGAAGCTCAAATGAAATACAACACCATGGTTGTTGGTTGCTAGAAAAATATGGATCATAAACATCATTTGAATAGTTTTGTGTGTGGAAAATATATATTTAATGCTCTTTTAAGTTTTTTTATTGATTATATACTTAAACATATATAGCAGGAAATAGACACACGAGAAAACTTTTACTTAGAACCAATGCAGTTATTAATAATATCAATATACATTAAATTAGGCATAACTTCAATGCCCAAATGTAGTGTATTTTAACAAATTATGATAAGTTAAGATGTTGCTATGTACAAATACTTATTGCCAGGATTGTAAAATATATGCACCCACAGAAAAAATAAAGCGCATTCATTCTTTTTGTGGGAATTAGTGTGTGTGTTAATTATATTACAGGTGGTCCTGCCCTAGCCACCTGTCTTCAATAAATGATCTAAGGTAGACATTCCACAGGAAACCATGAAGGAACAATAGAAATAGAAGGAAAATTAATATTGTACAACTTCCCAGGTCTTTGACTTCAAATGTTAGGATAATAGATTGATACAATTTATTTCAGGATAATTTGCCAATAGCAAAAATTTAAGTGTATATCCATATGTATTCAGATATCTGTTTATTATAGATATCTCCTGCTCATTACATCTTAATTTTAATAGTATAAAATATTAACATCAGCTTAGGTATACATAGGTAGACAATAGGCAATATAAGTTTTGTATGCCTTATCCCAATGCAAAACAAATCCAAAGCAGCAGTTGGAATTAACAAGTTAAATATAATTGCTGACCTGAAGAGATATTCATGATATACTGTCAAGTGAAACAAACGGAATTTTTTAGTATTTTATAGTATGAATAATTCCTTTGGTGAAATTGAAAAATGAATTCTATTCTCATGACTCCAAGACTGCTCTGTGTTCCACTATACTCTGATGCCTTCCAGTCATATTAACAAAAATTAGCATAAATATAACCCTTGTGCCTTAGATTCCCCTGATACAGGGAACTTCTGATTAATTTCAGATTGGGGCATGGGTGCCTGGCAATATAGATCATCCTTAATTTGACTTAAGCCTCTGCTCAATCCCCAGGAGAATAAAATAAAACAATGAATTTATTTGTTTACCCTGGCAACTGCATTCTTAAGCATTTATAAGGAAATGCTTATAGCGCAATTAAGAAGGAACGCTAATTACAGAAAAACAACATCGTTAAATATTCTACTTGTAATGGAATATTGTGATAGTCTTCTAAATAATCAGATATGTGGGGAAATATTAGAGAAGGAGGGAAGGAGGAATGAAGGAAGAGAGAAAGGAGATAAGCAGTGAATGAGGGACTAAGTTAATTTTATTTTCAAAATCTTCAATATATGACTTTCATATACATTTTCTAGTTTATACCTCTCGCATGCTTTTTAAGCAGGTCATAAAACAATTAAGTGAATTGCTTGTTTTTTCTCTATAAATGCTTTCAAGTTTCTGTTTCCTAACTTTGCTCATCCCATACCCTCAACAGAAATGTCCTTTTCTAAATCTTACCTGACTTTGAAGGGCAATTCAATGGCCACCCAGTTTACACAACCTTTCTTGATTAATCTCTATCCTAGCCAAACCCTCACTAGCATAATATATGAACATATATAATCATATTTTATCTGAAACTTTTAATAACATGTAACCTGTTCAGGTGCTGGTATATATATTTTGCTTTGCTTCTAAATAAATGATAGTCTCCAATTTTCATTATGGAGATATTAATGTTATTTTTTTTAAAGATTTATTTATTTATTTTAGAAAGATAGAGAGTGAGAGCTGGGGGGAGGGAGGGGCAGGAAGAGAGGGAGAGAGGGAAACTCCAGCAGACTCTGAGCTGAACACAGAGCCCCATAGGGGGCTTGATCCCACTACCCTGAGATCACGACCTGAGCCAAGAGTCAGATGCTTAGCTGATTGCACCACCCAGGTGCCCCTTATGTTATTTTTCTTGTATTTTTTTGCTATTAAAAGTTTATTACGTTTGAAGCATGCTTGCCTTTTCTTTGGAGTTTTAATGTATCATCTGAAACTTCATAAATTTTCCTTTGACGTTTTTACAGAGCTATAACTAAGGAAATTTTGATTGTTGCTTATTAAAACAATGGCTTTATGGTATCATATGCATATTAAATTAAAATAAATTCTGTTTTGTTTTCAGTACCATCATCACTGCTTAAAAGATATTTCCACATAATATTTTAACTTGATCTCATTTATTCCATAAATGTCAAATCTATGCAAGCTGCTCTCTGAAGTTCTGCCTTTAGGATTTCTAAAGCCTTAATATAGGCACAAATCAAAGTTATCCTGTATATTATTACAGGAAATGGGTTCTGAAGCTGCCTCTAAACATCAAACAGCTTGACCTAATTAATATATGTATATAATATTATAATACTATACATTATTATTATATATTTATATATTAATGTGTGTATAATTACTTAAATAGATAACTGAAATTAGTGATAATTTCATGTCATGCATTTACTTTTGGCATGTATAGATGTAGAATTATTTTTTCTGAGGTCTTAATAAGACACCGGATCAAGTCTATTTGAAGCAGTGAGGTTTTCATGATATTAAAGTTTTCACCTATTTATTACACCAGATAATAATATGACTAGGTGATGGTACATTTAAATATCCATAAAAGTAGGGGATCCTGGATGGCTCAGGTGGTTAAGGTTAAGCATGTGCTTTCAGCTCAGGTCATAATCTCAGAGTCCTGGAATCCAGCCCGGAGTTAGGTTCCCTGCTCAGCGGGGAGTCTGAGTTCTTTTTTGCCAAAATATTTATAATGTAGTCCCACCATAATCCATCTCCATGGAAATTAGATTTAAATATTTAAATTTAATTTGCAAGAGATTTGATTACTGATTTTTAAAACTGAATTATCCATCATTTAACTAACCACAACTACTTAGGATTAATAAGTAGGTTTTTAAATAAATATAATTAACATTGAGAAAATTATATTTTCTCATTCAGTGTAATTGACATTTCATGTAAAATTCTAATATATTGACCATGTTTTCACTGCATAAATTTGCTATATAAATATATGTGTGTATATATATACCTCCCCCATCTCATATATATAAATAATATATAAATATTTATATAAGTTATATATATATGTGTATATATATATAAAACAAAACAAAACAAAACAAAAAAACAGCAATTATTGAAAATGAAATAAAAATAACCTAAAGGGTAAGGATTATTATATAGGGTCTTCAGGAAAACTCTGGGAGGTCATAGTTGTGTCATATAGCCAAAGAAAGCAGTTTAATATGTAGAAAAGCTTTTTTGTGTGTGTGTGTGTGTAAACCCCTTAACAAATGAAGGAGCTCAGCAGGTTTAAGGGAGAGGAAGGCTAGTGTGGTGAAGACACAGGACTGAAAGATAACAGTATAAATAAGATAAGGTCAAGGGTCAGATGCTAAAGGCCCTGTAATGGAGGGCAGGGTGTGATGGTGACCACTGGGGTAGCTCTAAATTTTGTGGAGGGACATTAATAATAGTAACCCAATGTTGTTAGATACAATGAAATGGAGGAATAATAAGCAAATCTTCTCTACCAAATACAATCTATAACACTTTTATGGATATATTGTTTTAAAGATTGTATTTATTTATTTGAGAGAGAGAGAACGCGAGAGAGCACGAGAGAGCGTGCATGAGCTGGCGGAGGGGCAGAAAGAGAAGCAGACTCCCTGATGTATGGGTGTATGTGTTTATCAGAGGTGTGAAGAAACAAAAGAGAAATTTACTAAAAACTCATGTCTCTTTTTTGAAATAGGCATAGCAGAGGAGAGAAAAATAGCCCCTGAAATCAAAATTAAGTATGATTACTGCCAGCTGTGTTAGGTGGCTTGCCCAGTTTTTGAGTGATTAAAGGAAAGTTACAGACCACAGTACTTCACCTGTTTATTCATACGGGACTTTGATATTGGAACACACTGCCTGTTTCAGTGTTCATGAAATTCACAAGTTTACCTCATTAAGCTCTTCAGGGAAATTTTAATCTTAATTACATGATCTTTTGAAATTAAAGTGTGAGAAATATATTGAATAAATATATTTCACTTATAATAAAAAATTCTATCCAGAAACCACTCTTGAACACATGTAGTTGTAGTAAGTATGGCAGTAGATAAAACGTTTATCTAAAGTATTCATTAAGATGATAATCAAGATACAAATGGATGAACCATTCTGTTAATGAGAGCAACTGTATGGCTAAAAAAAATCTATTTAGTTTATATAATAACAATTTTAGCATTATTTTTCAGTTGCTATCTTTTTATAAATATATGTGTGATCCCTTTTCACACTATATATGTAGAGTGTTTGCTCATGTATTACCAAACCGTTTCATTAGTTGGATAGTTCTAAAAAACTAAAAACATGAATTTAATCACCAAAACGGCTCTCATCTGTTTTTACTTAGCAAATAGTAATTAGAACTACTAAATCTGTAGGTTACCAGCAAATTTTCAACTACCAAATTTTTAAGTCCAACATTAGTAAGATAAATGCTTATTTATCTTAAATTTTGAGGTGTTTCCTATATATTTTTTAATGGCCAAAATTCTTCTATTGATAAGAAGCCAGGGGAATAAAAAGGATCCTTATATTCCAGGCTTCTGGGCTTTGCCTTGCATTTAAAATAAATCCTTATTGGGGCACCTGGGTGGCTCAGTCATTAAGCAGCTGCCTTTGGCTCAGGTCATGGTCCCAGGGTCCTGGGATCGGGCTCCCTGCTCGGCGGGAAGCCTGCTTCTCCCTCTCCCATTCCCCCTGCTTGTGTTCCCCCTCTCGCTGTGTCTCTGTCAAATAAATAAAATCTTAAAAAAATAATAAAATAAATCCTTATTGGAGTGCATTTCACTTGTGTGTAGCATCAAAATTAATGGCATCAATATTTTTTACCAGCTCAAATTTATGTGGGAAGAAGTAGATATTAACTTAGTTTAAAAAATATTATTTTCTCTATCCATTCCTCTGTTGATGGACATCTCAGCTCTTTCCATAGTTTGGCTATTGTGGACATTGCTGCTATAAACATTGGGGTGCACGTACCCCTTCAGATCACTACATTTGTATCTTTGGGGTAAACACCCAGTAGTGTAATTGCTGGGTCATATGGTAGCTCTATTTTCAACTTTTTGAGGAACCTCCATACTGTTTTCCAGATTGGCTGCACCAGCTTGCATTCCCACCAACAGTGTAGGACTGTTCCCCTTTCTCTGCATCCCTGTCAACACCTGTTGTTTCCTGACTTGTTAATTTTAGCCATTCTGACTGGTGTGAGGTGGTATCTCATTGAGGTTTTGATTTGGATTTCCCTGATGCCAAGCGATGTTGAGCACTTTTTCATGTGTCTGTTGGCCATTTGGATGTCTTCTTTGGAAAAATGTCTGTTCATGTCTTCTGCCCATTTCTTGATTGGATTATTTGTTCTTTGGGTGTTGAGTTTGATAAGTTCTTTATAGATTTTGGATACTAGCCCTTTATCTGATATGTCATTTGTAAATATCTTCTCTCATTCTGCTGGTGGTCTTTTGGTTTTGTTGACTGTTTCCTTTGCTGTGCAAAAGCTTTTTATCTTGATGAAGTCCCAATAGTTCATTTTTGCCCTTGCTTCCCTGTCTTTGGCAATGTTTCTAGGAAGAAGTTGCTGCAGCTGAGGTCGAAGAGGTTGCTGTCTGTGTTCTCCTCTAGGATTTTGATGGACTCCTGTCTCACATTTAGGTCTTTCATCCATTTTGAGTTTATTTTTGTGCGTGGTGTAAGGAAATGGTCCAGTTTCATTCTTCTGCATGTGGCTGTCCAATTTTCCTTGCCATTTGCAATGACGTGGATGGAACTAGAGGGCATTATGCTCAGCCAAATAAGTCAATCAGAAAAAGAGATGTATCATATGATCTCACTGATATGAGGAATTCTTAATCTCAGGAAACAAACTGAGGGTTGCTGGAGTGGTGGGGGGGTGGGAGGGATGAGGTAGCGGGATGATGGACATTGGGGAGGGTATGTGCTATGGTGAGCACTGTGAATTGTGCAAGACTGTTGAATCTCAGATCTGTACCTCTGAAACAAATAATACATTATATGTTAAAAAAAAAAGAAAAGAGAGAAGATAGTAGGAAGGGAAAAATGAAGGGGGGGAATTCGGAGGGGGAGATGTACCATGAGAGACTATGGACTCTGAGAAACAAACGGAGGGTTTTAGAGGGGAGGGGTGTGGGGGAATGGGTTAGTTCAGTGATGGGTGTTAAGGAAGGCACATATTGAATGGAGCACTGGGTGTTATTCGCAAACAATGAATCATGGAACACTACATCAAAAACTAATGATCTAATGTATGGTGATTAACATAACATAATAAAATTAAAAAAAAGACAAAAAGTATTATTTTCTCTTCCATTTCTCATTTTGGTTTTTGAGTCTTCTCTCTTTTTTTCTTAATGTAGCTAAAGCACTGCCAATTTTGTTCATTTTTTTGGAAAAACTGGTCATTACTTTCAATGTTATGTTCTTATTCATTCTGGTCACTATTTTATTTATTTCTGATTTTTCTTTGTCATTTCCTTCCTCCACTAAATTTCAGCTAAGCTTCTTCTTTTTCTACTGCCTTGTGGTGTAATTGTTTATTTGAACTTTTTTTCTGAATACACACATTTGTAGCATAAACTTCACTCTAATGTCGAATTTGCTGCCTCGCATAGGTTTTGGAATATTGTGTTTTCTTTTTCTTTTGTTTTGAGACATATTTTGATTTGCCATTTGATTTTGTAATTTGACCCATTGCTTGTGCAGTAGTGTATTGTTTAATATTTACATATTAGGGGCACATGGTTGGCTCAATCGGTTAAGCCTCTACCTTCAGCTCAGGTCGTGATCCCAGGGTCCTGGGATGGAGCCCACTTTGGGCCCTCTGCTAAGCAGGGAGCCTGCTTCTCCTCTCCCTCTGCCACTCCCTCTGCTTGTGCTCTCTCTCTCTGTCAAATAAATAAATAAAATCTTTACAAAAATATTTACATATTAAATACTTAATATTTACATTGTAGATTTTCCAGCTTTGTTTTATTGTTGATATTTAGTTTTGTACCAGTATGATTGGAAAACATACTTGATGTGATTTCAGTCTTCTTAAATTTGTAATATTTGTTATATCTTTTTTTATGTGATTTAACCAGGGGATTCTTCTGTGTGAACTTGAAGAGCATGTATATTCTATTTTTCTTGGATGGATTATTTTATACATATCTTTTAGAACCATGTATTCTGAAGTATACTTCAAGTAAAAATGTTACTATTGAAAAATAAAAAAAAAACAATAACTTTAAGTGAGGGTATTCATTTAAAATAAAATATATCAGAGAGGAGGTAGGTGGGGGGATGGGTGAAATTGGTGAAGGGAATTAAGAGTACACTTATTATAATGAGCACTGAGTAATGATGTATAGAATTATTGAATCACTATATTGTATACCTGAAACTAATATAAGACTGTGTGTTAGCTATACTGAAATTAAAATAAAAAACTTAATAAAAATGCTAATTTTAAAAGAAAAAAGTGTTTAATGAATATTTAATTACTGAATTTCCATTTCTCAGGAATATTAGCGGTTGATGATGTATGTGCAATCTGCAAAATTAATGGAACATGGGGCTTCATCACTGACTATATACAAACCAGAAGAAACAAATCTGTAGAAGATACATTAACCACTACTTGAAAGTTAATCTTTATTTTAGAGATTTTGTGCCTAGAGAGGACAGTTTAACATGTTCAGTTGCAGAACTGCATTCACCCATTATTCTATGAACTATGGCTTTTATTTTTATTTTTTATTTTTTTTAAGATTTTATTTATTTATTTGAGAGAGAGAGAATGAGAAACAGAGAGCACGAGAGGGAAGAGGGTCAGAGGGAGAAGCAGACTCCCTGCCGAGCAGGGAGCCCGATGCGGGACTCGATCCCGGGACTCCAGGATCATGACCTGAGCCGAAGGCAGTCGCTTAACCAACTGAGCCACCCAGGCGCCCGAACTATGGCTTTTAATTGTAATCAATATACACCTCTAAAATAGCATCACTCATTTTCAAGTCCACGCTTTCAACTGCAAATACTAAGAGTGAAATAATATCTTTGCTATCTCAGCTCCTTGAAGAGAAGACAAAATACGCAAATGTTAAATGATGTCCAATTTCTGTCAGTGTCATCAGACGTTTCAAATAAAAAATAGGTTTCAATATGATTTGAGATTTCCACCTACCTCGCAGATTCAAAGAAAAGGATTTGGAAGTTCATTCTATCAATATGTAACACCTTAAATTATTGTCAATGTGATTATAAATTTAATTAATAGTATACTAGATAGAAAATAAAATATTTTATTTTTGCATGAAAATAAAAGAGTAAAAATAAAATATTTTATTTTTGCACTAATATAAAAAATATTTTGATGGTAACATAAAGAAACATGGAACAGAAATGTAATTGGTGTATACAAAATTCATATTATTTCTAAAGAAGCAGTAGTTATATACCACTAGTGATAGAATACATTATTATCAAAATGTATATATATAAACAGAATAAATGAACTATACATTTTTGTGTGAAATATGTTATCAAATATAAAACGTATGTTTCAACATGACAGTAAATTGCTTGCTATTTTTCTGACCAATCATTAACTTAGAAATATTTGATTTTTTATTAAAAAACAATTACAGGGCGCCTGGGTGGCTCAGTTGGTTAAGCGACTGCCTTCGGCTCAGGTCACGATCCTGGAGTCCCAGGATCGAGTCCTGCATCGGGCTCCCTGCTCGGTGGGGAGTCTGCTTCTCCCTCTGACCCTCCTCCCTCTCATGCTCTCTGTCTCATTCTCTCTCTCTCAAATAAATAAATAAAATCTTAAAAAAAAAAAACAATTACAAAATGAAAACAAAACAAAGCAAAACGAGTATCCTACTATTATATTTGGCATTTTGTAAACAATTCCACTAAATTTTGTCTGTATTTTTTTCAAAACTACTTGTAAACTTTTAATCTAATAATCCAATAATGGAACAACTGAAATATTTTTAGTTTTAGAGGATGTGTTGATATGCAATTATTAAGAGCAGTGCTACAGGAACATGTTAGAACATACATGTGAACAAGAAAGGGAGGAAGGAAACAAATTATGAAGAAAAATTATCTGGAGAAGTTTTTTTACTTGGAATTCTATAAACCAACCTTGATAATTCTCAACTTCCCAGGGTGATATTTTTGATGAAGCTCCTATAATTTAACGGATTAATATTTTATTCATAGTAGATTAACATAAAATGAAATTTAGAAAGCTTTTATTTTTATAATAAAAGTTTAAGAAAATATTCTGAAGAATCATAGACATGTTATATATTACAAGTATTATTGTAATATTTCTTCAAGAAAGCTACCTGAAATGAGGCAAAATTGTATGTGTGAAAATAATTTGTTTGGAAATACATGTAAATTTCAATATAAAAATGAAATTGAGAATACCTTTTTTTTTAAAAGATTTTATTTATTTATTTATTTGAGAGAGAGAATGAGAGAGAGAGAGCACATGAAAGGGGGGAGGGTCAGAGGGAGAAGCAGACTCCCTGCCGAGCAGGGAGCCCGATGCGGGACTCGATCCCGGGACTCCAGGATCATGACCTGAGCGGAAGGCAGTCGCTTAACCAACTAAGCCACCCAGGCGCCCCAGAAATTGAGAATACTTTTTATTTTCAGAATTTTCTCTAAATTTACCAGAGACCTCAGCCACTATAGAGTGCAGTTCTGATAAAATAGTATTATGTATAGAGTGCTGAAATGGCCAAGAATATTAAATTTATTATTTAGTAAGTTAGAACTTTGGAGAGATTGTGGGTAATTTTGACAAAATTGAAAAATAATAAGACAATACAAAAAGATGTCATTTCTAGAGAAAAATACAAATGATAAAATGTTAAATGCAGATATGGTGAAGAAAGGGTATCTAGTTACAGGGATATATACAAGAAAATTTTCCTACTAAGTTACTTTTTTTGTTTGTTTGTTTGAAAGATTTTATTTATTTATTTGACAGAGAGAGACACAGCGAAAGAGGGAACACAAGCAGGGGGAATGGGAGAGGAAAGCAGGCTTTCCGCGGAGCAGAGAGCCCAATGTGGGGCTCGATCCCAGGATGCTGGGATCATGACCTGAGCCGAAGGCAGACACTTAACAACTGAGCCACCCAGGCGCCCTGCTACTAAGTTACTTTTAATGGAGAAATGATTGCACAACTATTTTTCATATTGATAAATCATTCCATTAATAAAAATAATTTAAATAGACATATTTTATATGTCCATCAGTAAAATAAAATCTACATATTGGCCAATAAATACATTAAATATTAGTCATTAGTTATTCTTAGTATACCCTTTGCCTCTCGAAAGTATTCAAATTTGCCTGTATGTATCTTATACAAAGCTTTTGGGATAATCATTTCCTCATGCTTTTCAAGAAGGAAAAAATGAAACTTCTTCCTATTTTTGAGAGACAATACAGCTTAGAGTGTATTTTTCCTCTAGAAATGAGCTCAACCATCTAAGATTCTAAACATCGGACAGACTTCACTCTGAGTACCCATAGATAATGTATGCACTTCTCAACTTTGAAATGAGCCTGAGTGTACCCCTGTGGAAGTTCCATGTGGATAAGTAATATGAGTTGGCTTTCCAATTCATCCGCGTCAGTGTCCACTTGATACCTCAAGTCATCATATTTTCAGTCTCAGGTTTCCACAGATTGATGTTTCTGGCTCTGTTCATATTCTCAAGACCAGCAATATTAAAGGCAAAAATATTGTCACACTTGTTAAAATAGTAAGGAAGATTTTATTAAGGCCTATTGTGTTAGGTATCAAGACTCAGAATAGGAGAGAGATTAGGCTCAACTCTGAATACAGCAATGACAGGTGGGGATTTATAGCCAATGAGCAAAGTGAGAAAGTCAAGGGGATGGAAAATTAGACATCAAAGGTAGGGGGGAGTCTTGCTAAACCAATTTAAGAGAATTCTTGCTAAAGAATGGCCAAGGACTCATATATCAAAGGTGAGGGATAGGGAATTTGATCAGATATCAAAGGTGGAGGTTTTCTTTAAACTGACTCAACAAAATTTTTGCTACAACTGGGCTGGACAGGGCGCCTGGGTGGCTCAGTTGGTTAAGCGACTGCCTTTGGCTCAGGTCATGATCCTGGAGTCCCTGGATCGAGTCCCACATTGGGCTCCCTGCTCGGCAGGGAGTCTGCTTCTCCCTCTGACCCTCCCCCCTCTCATGTGCTCTCTCTCATTCTCTCTCTCTCTCAAATAAATAAATAAAATCTTTAAAAAACAAAAACAAAAACAAAAACAAAAACAAAAACAAAAAAAAACAACTGGGCTGGACAGGACAAAGACAGGACAGGGGCTAACTGGAGGCCTATTTAAGAAGAGGGCCCAGAGGAGCCTGACTAATGTTTGATCAAGGAGAGAGTCTTTGTTAGAAGTGGTCAACATGTTGATGTTTCATTTTTGGCCTTCATTGGACCTTCCTCACTTTAGGATCTCGTCTGCCTCAGTGAAGTGACAAGATGGCCACAGGGCCCAATGCATGCACTAGCTGAAGTTTCTTTGGTTTTCTGAGACCACCTCCTAGCCCTCAACTAGACTGCTTGAGCTTCTGATTTACTGTCTGGGGATGTTCATGTTGGCATTCTTTTGGTTTTTCTTAAGAGACACTAATAAAAGAGAGCATTGCCTCTGCAATCTCTTCTTGACAGTCTCAAGAAACTCTTCTGCTCCTACAGTGCATAGTCCCGTTCTCCAAAGATCATTTGCCATGTATGCTTCCGGATACTCCATCAACAGCATGCCAAAGACAGACTCAATTTGTGGTGGACATAGAAGACTCTTAGGGCAGCCTGCAGTTGATGAATCATGAGAGGAGTTCTAACATCTTGCTTTTCAAAAGTCTGCAAGTAGCATACTGGAGTGTCTGTGATTTACTAGAAGACATTTTTCTTCTCTTGTCACTATGGCCTCACCTGCCATGTGAAACAAACTGTTTTTTTTGTTGTTGTTTTGTTTTGTTTTGTTTGTTTGTATTCTGATTGTCCTCATTGTATTGAGGAAACAGCCACTTTCTTTCATACCTCTCTTATTTTTATACTGAAGTTTTATAGATTCAGTAGTTAGGAGAATTCCAGAAAGGAAATGAGAGCGGTCATTTGGAACATGTATCAGAAGTTTTCCATTCCTATTTTGATGGAGGCAAAATTATAATTTATGAATTGGAAATTCTTCAGTCCAACGCTATAGCATCCTAATCTATAACTAAATTTCAAATGCCAAAACTTTGTAATCAGTCTCTGTTAATCTATATTAGTTTTGGTTGCTGTGTCATTTATGATATTTCCAGAAGCAAGTAACAGTAAATCCAAAGGAAAAGTTTTCTAAAATCTTAAAGTATGGACAGAAATTCAATAGCATAAGGCAAAGGTGATGGATGAATGTGATTATATGCACATGATTGCATGACATAAGATTGTAATCACCTAGCTAGAAGATTATCTTTTTAATGATTTTGAGGAAGGAAATTGTCAGGCAAAGAAATGAAGTTGGCCTCCAGCTAGGGAACTGAGGCCCTCAGTTTGACAGCCCAAAAGGAGCTTAATTCCTCCAACAAACTTGTGAGCCTGAAACACATCCTGCCCCAGTTGAACTTCAGATGAGACCACAGTTCTGGCCATATCTTGATTACAGCTTTATGAGACCCTGAAACAGAGGACCCAGCTATGCTGTGTGCAGATTCCTGAACCACATAAATTGTGATGTAATAAATGTGGGTTATTTAAGGTGCTAAGTTCATGGTAATATTGTTACATAACAGTATATAATTAGTACAACTAGCTTGAAGTTTGGTTGATTGAGTAGTTAAAAAATACTGCTTTCGGTCTGTGTAGAAGTTATTGCTGCAAAACCAACCACCTCAAACTTTAGTGGCTTAAAACAACAGTTATTATGCTCATGATCTGTGAATCAGGTATTTGGATAAGGCTGAGTTGTGAGATTCTTCTGATCCATACGTCACAGTGATATTTAGCTCATGATTGGTTTGGTCTAGAAGGTTAAAAAGACTTCCTTCACATGCCTCATACCTTGGCAAGAATATATGGAAGGCTGGAAGCCTGGGATTAGCTAGGCCATTTTCCTCCCTCTCCATATAGTTGCAAGTTCTCTCCATATGGTCTCCCTAGCAGATCACTGGACTTTGCACATAGAATCTAAGGGCTCTAAGAGCAAGTGGTCCAAGACACAAGAGCTGCCAGTCTCTGAAAGATCCATGTTGGTCAAAACAATCAGAGAGCCCACTCAAATCCAAAATAAGGTGTCATTGGAGGTGAGTCCTTCATTATGGACTTAATGTTTATATCCCTCCAAAAAAACATATTTTGAAATCCTAACCCCCAATGTGATCATATTAGGAAATAGACCTTTGACAGGTAATTAGGTCATGAAGGCGGAGCCCTCATGAAGGGATTAGTGATCTTGTCAGAAGAGACACAAGAGAACTTGCTTCCTCTCTCTTTCTCCTCCATGTGAGGATACAGCAATAAGACAGCTATCCAAAAGCCAGGAAAGTGGGCTCTCATCAGAATTCAGTCATGCTGGCACCCTGAGCTTGGACTTCCTGCCTCCAGAACTACAAGAAATAAATATTTGTCATTTAAGCCACCCAGTTGAAAGTATTTTTGTTATCACAACTTGAACTAAGATAACCTCTCAATGGTATGATTGCTAAAGAAATTTTGGCGATCTTTAATTCACCATAGTAGGCATCTCGGCTATTCTTTCAAGGTCAAAAGCTGCCCTCCCAGTGCCTTCTTATTATACAATTACAGGCAAAGTTAAGAAGAGAAAACTCATGTTTTCTATTTCTTACAAAGATGGAGGTAAGTGTTCCCAGAAGTAGGCACTAAGTTGTATGATATGCTCAGAACTATAGCAATTGCTGGTAACATTTGGCTTAGACAAGCTAAGGCCATATGTGAATATTATTTAACTTTCATAATATCTGAGTTAGGGACTATTATTATATTGTCATAATTTTATTCCTTTTAAGTGTGCTAATTCCTAAAAGTCTACAATAACAGTTATATTAGCCAATCTTTGTCAGTGTTATAGATAGTTACTATCTAAAATGATGGGAAGGTAATAACAAAGCGTATATTGCTCTTATACAGGTTACATCTTTATTTATCAATCAATAAATTATTATATGCCAAAAACTGTGGAAGAAAGCAGGGAGACAACACATTAAAGGATAGATCATATATATTGTTGATGCTTGCCAGAACCAAAGACAAAACAGTTATGAATAAATAAATTTTAAAATATGAAATTATTTTGGGGATACTTCATCAGTGGTAGATATAAAAAAATACATAGAATGTTCTCCTTGCCTAAGAAATGATATACATTTTAAAAAGTGAATATTTCAAATTATTGAATTTATGATTCAGAAATATCTAGAAACCTATCATTACAAGAAATATGATTTAAGAAATCATATGATTTAAGATAGAGATATGTACAAGAAATATGATTTAAAGATAACTATACACATGTCTATTTCTAATTAAGGCACTAAATAATTATGTGCAGTGACCACATTTTTCAAAATCATATGCAAAAATTTGTGTACTTTGCAATGCCCAAATATACATCAGTGAGAAAATGCTATTTTCATCTTTTAGTGCTAAAATAACAAACTAGTATTTTTTCCTGTTTAATACTGAAGCCAGTATACTTTTTATAGAAGAATTTCAGCATTTTAAATTGAAGTGATGAGAGAACTTTATTATTATCAATCTTCAGGCATAAGAACTTCAGTATCATAATGACATGCCCTACAATCTGCCTCCAAGTGTCACATTGCATTCCTGACATGCCATCTGATGAGGGTTGATACAAGGACATAAGACAGACATAAAAAACAGCTGTTCACGCTAATATCCCATCAAATTCATGGAAAACAACATTTGACTACATCAAATGAATTTTTCCATTTCCACTCTTGCCATGAGATGAAGTGTTCCCTTTCCCTTTTCTTTCTTTCTTCCCCTACCCCCCACCCATTTTTTGGTTATTGTTGTATGACTTTTTCTAAAAACATAGATAAGCAGTAAGATAAAATATATCTCCCACTTATTTCCCCTCTCAAATACATCCTTTTTTCCTCCCTTTTCAGGTATAACTAAAATGTTAATCAATATAATTTATAAATTTAACAAAATATTATGGATGTAACACACAAGATTACCCTTTATGTAGATAAGATTAAATCTCCTTTGAAAGTGATATCCATGGGGCGTCTGAGTGGGTCAGTAGGTTGTGTCTGACTCTTGATTTTGGCTCAGGTCATGATCTCAGGTTTGTGAGATCGAGCCCTGCCTTGGGCTCTGCATTGGATATGGAACCTGCTTAAGATCTTCTCTCTCCCTCTCCCTCTGCCCCTCCCTACTCTCTCTCTCTCTCTCTTTAAAAAAAAAAAAAGTAAGAAAGAAAAGGAAGTGATATCCACTCTATCTCTTGGATAGATGAGCCTTGGATTTAGATGAGATTAGCATTTACGATTTCTAGAAGTTTCACCCAAGGAAAGCATGTATAATGGAGGTAAAAGAACCCTGAAACAAATAAAGATTATTATTACTTTCAATTTTTACAGTATCTAAATGCAAATCTTCTCTTCACAGAGTTTGTAAATTCACTTACATTAAGGTATGAATGACTAATCAGTATAAATTTTTGCTATCACCCACGGTAGCTACATTTAATGAGCCCAGAATTCTTTCCAAAAATTGTTCATAGAACATGAGGCATTGATGAATAGGGTGAATAGATTTATGATGCTTTTTTTGCAGATTGCAAATAGGAGTCTTTTGGGGGCCTTTGAAATCACATTATGCACACACTTATCTATTCATAATACTGACAGTGTCTAGAAATGGAACAACTGCTTTCCTAATGGAATTGGCATAGAAAAATACATTCAATATTAATATTTGTCTTTATGTCAGTATAAAATATTTTCCAGGTAACCATACTTGGAATTTTGTGTCTCCTTTCTGGCAAAGTGAATCTTTTTACAATACTCCTTTGAAATGTGTAATAGTGAAAGGAAAAATGAATCCTTAGATGTTAATGAATTTTATGTTTTCTGTAGATTTTGATATTTGTAGCATCCAATTGCTTAACAGGTCTAAAACAAAGATATTCGTAGATAAATAAAGCAAAAATTATTCTGCCATTAATATTGACCATTATTATAAGGGCTGAATTAGTGTATTTTAAAGAAATTGAGAAAATACTCCCATTTGATTTCTTTTTTACTTCATTTAACTCTTTAGCTAGTAAGAATACTTATTAAAATAAAAATTTATTCTATGTTACAACTTTCTACTTTTTATGTGCAATGAGAAATAGAAATTTGAAGATATTTCAACTCAACTATTTCTATTATTCCTCTATCCCTCCGGGATATTTGATGATTTCTATCTCCCTTAAGGATTTGAATGTCTAGGTAAGATTTCACCCAAAGGCATAAAAGCCTTTTAAAAATTTAATTTTAGAGCGATCAGTCATGACCTTTTCTGTGACATACTATCAATTTTCACATCTCAGATATACTTGTAAATCCAATGTTTACAACTACCGAATCCAAATCACTAAGAGGTCTTACTGTTTTAATTCAGGGAGATCTGCTGCCTCACAATAGGAAGTCAACAAAAATGGCCACTGTGGGCTGTTGGCAGGTGTTGTGAAGAGACTGGGAAGCAGGAGCCCCGCACTTAATGGTGACTTTGAAAATAAAAGAAAGAGGGTTGGTATGGGGGAAACCAAGTGGGGAAAGACTGGGTTCCAGGATTAGGTAGATGGCGAGAACATCTGAGATTCAGGGCACAGACAGGAACACTTCCCTGGTATTTGACTGACTATAAAGCCAAGGTCTACATGCTTTAGAGAGGAAATAGAAACTAGGTTTCATCTTTTTCCTAAATGACTCACATGTGCTTTCTCCTTCCTTCTTACCTGTCCTTTCCATGTATTTATTCCTACCTCTGCTGACACATTCCCTATGATACTTTCAGTAGTAAATACAGCAGACATTCGTTAAAGTGGTAAAAACAGATTTTATTCAGTAACTACTGACAGTAAGAGAAGAGCTGAGATCCATTTTGATTTGTGCAGTGGTGACTGGCTGTTTTCAAGGGAGAATAAGGGAGAGGGAGTGTGAGCTCAGTAGAGTCAGAGAAGTGTGAAAGTACAAAGGGTTGGTCAGTGCAAACGTGATTAGGCAAGCTGTATCTGCCAGCTGGCAGTTATCCAAGTTAGGATTCTATCTTCCCACACAGCCTGGGAGAGAGAAGCCTTATCCTTCTTAATGACTATATTTCAAAGAAATGGTTCTCTGGTCCTTGAGAGGCTTTTGAGTTGCAAGAGACACATATTTACAATTGTAAGCTCTTTTTAATAAATGCTTTAAGAAAGGGAGGTCAGGGGCCTGTTACAGGTGTTGCTAGAACAAATGGTAAATTTTCCTGCAGCATTAATCTTTCTCAAGCAGGAGGTTTTTGGGGGGTGGGGTGTGTGCCATCCAAGGCACAGGCCTTATGCTGTTAGAAGCCATGCTAGAGTATGGTCACCTCTCTTAGTGCAGGGTTTGGACGAAGTTGTCATGTGCCCAGACTTCTGCAGTTCTCGGTCCTTCTGATGTCTGTGTTCCAAATATAGAGGGTAGCAGGTTACCTAATTTCTGACTTCCTCAATACCTACGTAGCAAAAAAAAAAAAAAGTGTCGATTGAAATTTTAGTAAGAAGAAGTAATAAGGAAAGTTTGTTGTCAATAGGCTCATCTGAAATTTGATCCCTTTATAACAATAAATGTTCTGGAATATATAAGCCTGACCCTTACCTGTGACTTCGTCTAGAAATCACTATAGCCAGACACTTACGGGTCTTTTGTTATCCATTGCAGTGAGGTACTGTTTTATGCAGTATTTTAATTTTCAGCTTTTTAACTCACCATTTATGTAAGTGCGTATGTGTGTATTTTAACAATAAAATTATGGTTAATAACATTAAATCATTACAAGTGATATATTGCCATATGAAAATGTATATTTGAAGTATAATTTCCCTTGTGTTTAAGTTCTAATAACAATGAGTATAAAGTAACTAAATAATAATCAGACGAAAAGAAGTAAGTTATAACATATGTAGAATTAATAGCTTTTCTTTCTCACTTTTAAAGATAATCAATCCAATCACTTTAATTGTCTATTTTAAAACTTAACTTCTGAAAATTTTAAAGGGAATGAGTCCATTGGTTAGTCAATTTAGTTTTTATGTGGGAAAAATCATGGATCATTGTGGCATTTTGCTATATTAACCCTCAATGTCCATCCCAAGGGAACATATCTATAGTTAAAGACTGGATAACAGAGAAAAGAAATTTAATATTTAAAGATCAACTGATGTTGACTGTGAGTTTTAGTTTACATTAGAGAGCAAGAGCTCATCGCTTAAGTGGACCTTCCATTTGGGAGCCTTCCGCTGGCCTTGGCTGGCTAGAGAAGCTCGCACCAAGTCAGTCTTTCTTAGTTTCGCACAGTTTACTCTCTTCCAGATGCCATCACAAGAACTGCCTCATATTTGTTCCTGACACTGGTTCAGTTCTCACTTAATCATCAACTTGTTCCAGATCTAGTCAACAAATTCATATTTGTCTTTTTTCTGTTCACCACTTTATTCACTAATTATTTATTTTATGAAACATCGTTACTCTGATCTGATGAGCATGGCATTATTGCAGTTTTAATATAAGGATTATCCTATGGGATTTCTATGCAAATCACTTAATAATGCATGCTATTTTCTAGTTGCATTCCTCACTGAAGAATTAATTCATCTCATTTAAAACCTGATGGCAAATTTCCTTTGCTTTTTGGCAGGCTAGCAGGTGGTGAAAGTAACATGAATGAACATTTATGTGGTGCCTATGGTTCATTAGAATTTAGCATTGTGAGTAGTAGGATTCTAAATGCTCTATGATGCTGTTTGACCAAAGCTGATTACATCTGAGAGTTTTACACACTCGTCTTCAATGTTATACCAAGGAATGTGTATAAAATGCATCAATATTGCCTAGTGTTACAAAAAAATAAGAAACAGGATTTGCGTTTTAAGCTAAGGCAGTAAACTAGAGGGTGTGCTTTGTAATCCAGATGATATCTTGTAAACTATTGTATCAATTTGTGAAACCAAAAGTACAATGCTCTATTTTCTAATTTAGATAAATATTACAATGTTCAACTGATATCTTCTTAGCTTTCAATAATATCATACAATTAAAACATTATTTTTCATCATTGTTCAACTTAAAATATTTTCAGCATTATATCTTTGTCTAATCAGTTGTAAATGGTAATATAACTAATAGATATAATAGATACTGACACATTCATGAATATAGCTTTAATCTCATACATAAAAATCAGGTATGAATAACACAACATGTATTATACAGATTGAACAGGTTATCAAGTCTGGAACACTCTCTTTTGTTTTGAAGGCATTTGTATGTTATATGTGCTTTGTAACAGTGGTTCTCACAGTGTTTTCTGGGGCCCCATAGAGGTTCTCAAACCCTTATGTGGTTCAGTGCTGCCAAAACTATTATTTCCATAATAATATGATGATAATATTTGCCCTTTTCACTCTCAATTCTCTTACAACTATTTATTTTCGGACGCTACATCATATATAATATCATAGTTGTTTGAATGCAAAGTGAAGATGAGTATTCAGCTGTCTTCTCTCATTTTTTTTTTAAAGATTTTATTTATTTATTTGACAGAGAGAGCCAGTCATTAAAGATGTGCAAAACTGTAAGGCCATATCTTTCTTCGCATCTTTTTTATTGTCTAGGATGTTATAGTTCTTTTTCATTAAGTTGTAGTAGATTTATTATTGTTGTTTTTAATGCTATTAATTAATAAATAAGTGATTTTAAATCTCTCAGTTTTAGTTACCAGTATAGCAAATGTTAGTTACATAAAGAAAGCCCCTTGGTACCTCAATGGTTGTAAGAGAGAAAAGAGCTCTTGGGACCAAAATGTTTCAAAGAAGCCGATCTAGAAGCCACCAGTGGAAAAGGATTATTTTTAACTTTCAATTTTCTTTTAATACCTAAAAACTGCCAATACTACTAACAAGAGTAACAACAACCTGCTCTTTATCTGTCTGCTTTATTCAAACAGTCATTTTATCTCATTGAATTTTTCTTTCACATAGTAACTTTTGTATTGAGAAACACCTATTTTACAACCCTTGCACATGATTCCATGGCAGTTCGTGAATATTTTTTCTTGCTTATCCCAGGATTTGACTGAGTCAGGACGCACGTAGAGTGCTGCCTCATGGATTTGAGGTCGGCTGTGGAAATCATTTGACAAGTGTTGCAAAAATGAAGTCTAGTTTGTGACAAATTTCCACAGCACCTTTCTTTATCAAGAACATGAGAATTCAGCCTTTTCTGTTATATTAACATTTCCATTATTAAGTATTTTTCTGTTTAAAGAACAAAAGATGGCTTCAGTTTTTAAGAAGCACTTCTATATAATTAGCAAACTTCAAATATAGTATATGACAGTAGGTGCAGAAAGTGACCTGACTAAATATTCTGATTATATTTTACAAGTGTAAAATGTGAAATATTCACTACTGATCATTCACACAGAGCAGAAATACTTGCTACTCACACATATACCATAAATGCCATGTTACCAGGATTTTGAGTTTCCTTATTTTGTGACTAATTAAAAGTAATTGGAAGTCATTAAATAAGCAATTGATTCTGCTGTCAACCTCCTGTGGAATTTCATTTTTTACTGGCCCTTTCGAATTAGAGTAGTAAAATTCAAGAGCACTTGGTTATGAGAGCTATATTCTAAGTATTTTTCTTAATGCATTGATAATTTCAATTAAAATAGAGTTTATTGTCTTTGAAAATGTTTAACATTAAAAAAGCCTAGGTGAAACTAAGAAAAGCAAGCTGGGCATATGATTACACAGGAAGAGCAGTAGGTGTGAGGGACATCTGGAGTCGGCAACTGATGCATGAATTCTTTTCCTGTGACATTCTCCACAGCCATTCTGGGAATTCAGAAAAAGTGTTGAATGTGCCTGGAAAAAACAACAACAACAACATGAAATTGCATTTTATATGACTAGCTCATTCACTCACAATTTGATTTTAAATGCTATAATGTAGGAATATTGCTTGAGATAAAGAATGCTGGTTGATAAAAATGGAATATAAATAAACATTTTATAAATACTGTATTGGTTAGATAAATATGTAAGTTGTGTTTAGCAGATGGTATTTATTAATATTTTATTGTATTTATATTTATTATTATCAAACACAAGCATATACCTATGAACATATAGATGCTCATTAAAATTGAATTCCAATGAGTTTAGTTTTAGGGACTTGATCATTTTTTTTCCCCTTTTTAAGTATGTAAAATGCTGAAGTGTGATTTAAAAAATTAAAACTTTCGGGCGCCTGGGTGGCTCAGTTGGTTAAGCGACTGCCTTTGGCTCAGGTCATGATCCTGGAGTCCCTGGATCGAGTCCCGCATCAGGCTCCCTGCTCGGCAGGGAGACTGCTTCTGCCTCTGACCCTCCCCCCTCTCATGTGCTCTCTCTCTCTCTCATTCTCTCTGTCTCAAATAAATAAATAAAATCTTAAAAAAAAATTAAAACTTTCTTTTGCAAAATTTTCACATTTCTTTATAAAAATCATAATTTATATCTGAAAAATAACCATCCTAGTAAAATTTCTTTTTATTTTATTTTATTTATTTATTTGACAGAGAGAGGAGGGAGCCCGATGGGGGGCTCAATCCCAGGACCCTGGGATCATGACCTGAGGTGAAGGCAGATGCTTAATGACTGAGCCACCTAGGCGCCCCAGTCCTAGTAAAATTTCTTATAATGTTCTTTCAATTTTCTTTACTTCAGCCACAATAGCTTTACTATCATAAGTGGGAAAATAGAGAAAGAAATTATAGAATTCATCAGTTTCTAGCATCTCTTGTATCCTGTTTGATAATTCTTTTTTAAGTAAAGCAGTTTACAGAAATTACATTTACATGTGGATCAGAAAAGAGACAAACTTCTGACTTTACAGATGGCTGTTTTTCTTAATTATATGGATAACAGTTTAGAAATAACTAATTGGTCATGCCTGACAAGTAGTAGCAGTTTTTCCAAGATAAACAAATGTTCACATTTTTCATACTTAATCAGAGACTTTATGTGCAAAAATGACCAAATGTATCATCTATTCTAAGCCTCCTGTGTTGTTTTGTAATAAACGACCATCTGTACTTTGATTTGACTGAGTTTGTTTGTGATGACCAGGGAATCTGATTACATGGCAGATGGTTTGGGGAAAAGAACTTGTCTTTTTTAGAAGTATGCAGACAGTCACTTTTCAATATTTTTGTCCATGCTTTCCTAACTTGCATCTGCTACTTTTGATGTAAAGGTAAAATCGAAGATACTAGAACCTGAATGTCGTCTCTCTGCTTTCCTAAAATCATATGAAATGTGAGGGCACGGCCACCGTCACAGGCATGTGCATGTTAGAACGTCAGGCTTATTAATAAGGGAAACAAAAGTACGCTTCCATGTCCATGGGCTTGGTATTATTAATGTGGGGGCTTCTGTCTAACTCTGCCTCTCAGCAACAAGGTAATACTTTGCATTCCCTTAGGTATTCACACTGTTGGTGCCGTTTTCCCTCTCCATTGTCAGACACTCTCCGATGCAAGACTTGATAGAATCAAAAAGTGTTCGGTCAGATAAAAATATATTCATTTAATAAATAATGCGCACGTTGGCACAATATCTTGACATATTTAAAACTGATTTATATAATTGTTTTTTTATCTTCCTAGTTATCCTATCCAGAAAGTACAGACTCTATCCCTACATTTTACAAGATTATGAGAATTTGAAGAGATTGAGCTGTTTATCAAAAGGCCATCATTTATTAACCAGCAGGGCTGTAACTCCACCTCAGGATAAAAAGAACTATTATTTTTTATATGTCCCTCCTCCCACGACTAAATGACCACCTTTTTGATGAAATAATTGGTGTGTGCACTCTGTTAATTTCAATTCCTAGCAGATGTTTCACAAAAGCAAAAAATAAAACCCCAAGTTTTATTAATTTTCCGAAAGTGGTATTTTTACCTTCATTTATCTTTACGTGTTCTTTTAAGTTTCCTTTTTGATTTCTTGGTTGAACTATTCATTGTTCAGTAGCCTCCATCTATTTGTGTTCTTTCCAGATTTTGTGTGTGTGTGTGTATGTGTATGTGTAATTGATTTCTAGTTTCATACTGTTGTGGTCAGAAAATATGCATGAGATGATTTCAATTTTTTTGTATTTGTTGAGACTTGTTTTGTGGTCCAACAGGTGTTCCATTCTGGAGAATGTTCCACGTACGATTGAAAAGAATGTATATTCCTCTGTTTTGGGATGGAATGTTCTGAATGTATCTATTAGGTGCATCTGGTCGAGTGTTCCATTCAAAACCACTGTTTTCGTGTTGATTTTCGGTCTGGATTATCTTTCCATTGAGGTAGGTGGGGTGTTAAAGTCCCCTACTATTATATTATTATTACCAAATTCTTTGTTAATAATTGTTTTATGTATTTAGGTGTTCCCATGTTGGGTGCATGGATATTTATGATTGTTATATCCTTTTGTTGGATTGTTCCCTTTATGATTATGCAGTGCCCTTCTTTGTCTCTTGTTATAGTTTTTGTTTTACAATCTCTTTTGTCCAAAAGAAGCATCACTACCTCAGCTTTCTTTTCACTTTCGTTTGTGTGGTAAATGTTTTTCCAGCAATTAGGGTGCTTGCTGCTGCGGTTCCTTAGTTCTCTTGATCAAACATATAAAAATGTAAGTTATAAGATAAAATTGAGAAAACATTTAATAGAAATTTTAGAAAACTACGACATAGAAACAAGAGGGAAAGGGGCCACTATAGAAACAAATACAATTTCTCTGAGCTGAAGAAAAACCTTAAGGTTTTAGATGAAAATGTATCACTGAGTATTAAGTAAGGATATTTAAGGAGAAGGAAAAAATGGATGCATAGATAAGTAAAAACAGCCACTTGAATATGCTGTTTTGGCAAAGTGACCATAACAGGAATTACAAAGGAGATAGCCATATTAATGAAACTATCATGTTCTATATCTATAGCACTTACATTAACTAAAGAACTGACAGACTGTAAAATGCATACTCATGAACTCCAATATATCAGTGCCCATTAATCTGACTCAGTTTGAAGGATATTATGTTTAATTACAAACTTATTAATTTTGAAATCTAGATGAAATGGAGTTTTGAGAGAATAAATGAATTATGCAAATATGTATAAAATTATCTTAGAAGGACTAAATTGATCAATAGATGTGTAACAGCAAAAAAAGCTAAACAAACAAAAACTAAAATGTCCAAGCCCTCTTACTCTTTTAACCTCAAATCCATCTGCATGAAGATTTTCTGTAAAAACTGAAGTAAAATCAAGGACAAAACTATTTCCTTGCTCCAAGAAACTCCCAATGCTGAAATAAAAGCTACCAAATTTCCCAGTCCATTCTCTCTTAGTATTATAAAAACAGATAGTCTATATCCAATAGAAAATCTTGAACCAATCTGGTTTATCAGCTTGGAAACAACAGTTCTAAATAAAATAATTGTGAAATCATGACAGTGTGCCACTGCAATAATTAATACAGTGTCATCTTAAATGTAACTGATTTTACACTGTATTTTCTTTTCTTTCCAAGTTAACCACTTGGATCAATTTCTCACTCGTCTATTTTTTCTCCTACTTCCTAAGTGTAGTATACATCAATATTCAGTCATTAGAGTTTTTTCCTTGGTTGATCTATATTTTCTCCACAGTTAAAATCTAATGTCCTGACTTCCCATATTTATCTCTGGAGTCGCTATTCTTCTTAAAATTCATTCTCCACTGTCTAATTTGTTCCCTGACCTCTTTTCCTAGGCAAAATTCATTTGACATATTGCAAACAGATATGTCATTCTAGAAAATTTCTTGACTATGACACCTCTCCAGATCAAATGATGACTACATCTTCCACTTGTTTAAAAATCAAGATAAAAAACCTAGAGTTCTTAGCTTCACACTCAAAATCACTTTCAATGTGGCCTGTGTCAGGATATGCACATTTATCTTTCCATATTATTTGCAAAAAATATTTATTCATTCAAGTTGATTTATTCCTCTCCTTCAAATTTATCTCACTCATTTACCACTCTCGTCCTTTGTCTCCACTTTCCTTCTCACTTGATATCTGCCCACCACACTTCATTTTATAACCTCAACTTCAAGTCCTAATTCATAGTTGATTCCTTCTAAAATCTTTGCAAGTTACCAACTTCTTTATGATATTCTCTTATTTCTTTCATAATTAACATACAGATATAGATAACTTCTGAACCATAAAATATGTCTAATAGTTGTTGAATGCATGTATACAAGATTTTGAAGATAGAAAATTAGCCTTCATCCATAAAATGACTGAAGTAAAAGTAAAGGAAAAATATAAGCAAAGGCAGGGTATAGAAATGTTCTGGTTTTCATGGCAATAAATACTTAGGGAGTAATGGCTTATGAAGTATACTTCTTAATAAATCAAAGGGGGGAAAGGTATTATGAAGACAGAATAATTAAAATAAACACAACCTATTTGGAAGCAACTTTTATGCATGTAAGTGCCATTTAGACCTTAGGAAGCAGTTTTGTATACAGCATTCTGTCATTAGTATGATCATAATTCTTGGACATCCAAATACACGTCATTTACGTTCATTTCATTGTTCTAAAGTAATTATCTAAGCAATATTGATATTTTAGGCGGATGATTCTTTGTTGGTGGGGACTTTCATGTGCTCTATGGAATGGTGTGTACCCTCCATGTCCTCTACCTGCGAGATGCCAACAGCATCATCCTTCACCTCTTCCCAACACTCCCACCACAGCTGTGACAGCCAAACACATCTTCTGATATTGCCAAATGTTTCTTGGGGGAAAAAAAGACCTATTTGCAAAATATTGCATTAAAGCCTCTTTAGGATGGAATGCCTGGGTGGCTGAGTCAGTTAAGCGTCTGCCTTCTGCTTGGGTCATGATCCTGGGGTCCTGGGATCGAGCCCCACGTCAGGCTCCTTGCTTGGCCGGGAACCTGTTTCTCCCTCGGCTTCTCAGCCTCTGCCTGCAGCTCTCCCTGATTGTGCCTGCTCTCTCTCTCCCTGACAAATAAATGAATAAAATCTTTAAAAATAAATAAATAAAGCCTCTTTAGGAGTATAGTACACAAAGAGGATTTCTTTCTAAAATTCCTGTGCTTCATTTGCCTGGGTAATAACTACTACGGTAATAAAAGTGGTGCAAGACATTCTTTAATGCTTTTTAAATCATTTTAAGAAAGAATAACTAAATTTAAACTATCAAAAATCAAGTAACAAAATTTTATATCATATTTTAATATGATCATGTGGTTACTACACAAATTGGAAGAAATGTTTTTTCTACATTTTTAAAGTCATACTCTTGCTTTGATATTATCAGTGATCTACATTTAACATTTTCATTGCTCTGTTTTGCATATAAATCCATTCCTATGTATGGTTTGAACTCAAACTAAATTTATATTTCTGAGAATCAGTTCCTATAAGAAAATGAATGGAGAGTATTGCATTTGTATCATCTCATAGATGGGGAAAATTACTTCAAAAAGTTAGGAATAGCTTTTGCATTCCCGGGGCTTAACAGTGTAAATCTCCCTTTGACACTAAACCCAGAGGAACTCTGCTCTATTCTTATTTTCCAAGTCTAAACGGCTATTTCAGGAGACATCAAAAAGATATACTATGGGGTAGTAAGGATGTTTAGCACATTGGGGATAATTTGGGTTGGATTAAGGTACACTAACTTCTGTTGAGAGTCCCATTTCTTCCTGTAGTGAAAAAAAGTGCTAAGAAGGAATTTTTAATATTCATACCAAAGGCAACTAAGAAACATTATCTGGGGGAAAATCTCAGTTTTAAAACTCCATATTAATGCAGTACACTGAATCTCACACTACTAACATCAGACATAGCTAACCTGAGGGTTAGCAGCAATGCCCTTCACTTCTATGCTATTTCAAGTCCTATTATATCCAAAGATCCAGTGATTATAGCATAAATCCTGTATGCTTATGAAGAAGTTCCCCTCAAAATCAAAATTGTGAAGAAGATAAAAAATGCATTTTCTTTCCTTTCCCAGTTTTCCTTTATTTTTTTGGTTATAATTTTTACTAGAACTCTGATTTTTTTTCTCCTAATTACAGAAACCCAGTTTCCAGCAAAATTTTTCTACCCCTAAACTGTCTATAATTCTATGCCATTATTCCTGGCAAGCTTAAATTCCTTCTCCCCTTGATGTAATACATGTTCATTTGTACATCAAAAGAAGCATTTTGAAAATAATAAACTACAAATATGGTGAAACTAGAATTGTAGTTAAATTCAGACAAAGTGCCTAGTGTGCCTCTAGATTTTGGAGGCAACATATTCCTCATTAAGTATGCTACTCTGGCCCGATACAAAGTGGCCTGAAGAGCTGCTACTTTGGACTAGAGTCCAGAAGAGAAGGCTCTGTGACAGGGGCAAGCTTCCATGTATGCTGATTTGCCACTTGGGCCATATGATCCACTAGATGGAATGGTGCTTTAAATGTCAGTGGTAGATAGATATACTGACTCAAGCCTTTGACAGGCACTTACAAGTGAATCACAGAGAAGATCCTTAGGATTTTGGAGGAAAGCACTGTCATCTTCCACAGATAACTATGCTCTTTTTGAAAAACATCTCTTGACTTATTCCTGGGCTTTAGTAAAGACTGAACTTTTAACCCTCAGCCACCAACTTACAATGCAACCTGAGGTGCCAATCATGAACTTGGTATTTTCTGACCCACTAAACAATAAAGTTGGGCGTCCTCAACGTACTTATAAGTAGAACTTACAATAATAATAATAATAATAATAATAATAATAATAATAATAATAGGGAAGGAGGAGGAAGGAGGAGGAGGAAGCAGGAAAAAGGAAGAAGGAAGAAGAAAGAAGAGGAAGAAGGAGAAATAACTTGTAGGGAGTACTTGTAAGTGGAAGTGATACCTATGATATCAGACTACAGCAAGTCCTGAAGACAGAAGCAACTTACAGGAGGAAGTGGCCCAAATGCTCATAGCCCCCACTCTTGCTTTATTACCTTCTCTTTCTCAGCCCACACATATGGCTTCCTAGGTAGTTTTCTATGATTAATTGACTGAACAGAGAAAACTCAGGCATGATTTACAGAGAGCCTTGCCTAACATGCAGGCACCATCAGAAAGTGGACAGCTAGAGCACTTTAGACCCTTCCCAAGACATCTCTGAAGGACAGAAGTAAAGGGAAACCCTCTCAGTTAGTGGAACTTCAAACAGTACATCTGGTTCTGCATTTTTCTTGGAAGGAACATTTGCCGGAGGTATGAGTATGTATTGATTTATGGGCTGTGGTCTGTGCTTTGGCAAATAGTAAGGGACTTGGAAGGAAGTTAATAGGAAAATTGGTGACAGGGAGATCTTGGGAAGATATATGTGTATGCATTCATGGAATGAGCAAAGACTGTGAACATAATTGTTATCCATGCGAATGTTCATCAAAAAATGATCCCAGCAGAGGAGAATTGAATCCTATCAAATGGATAGGATGACATATCAGTGGATATTAGTCAGCTTCTTTTCTCAGTCACTCCTATCATTGCTCAGTGGGTTCATGAACAAAGTGGACATAGTGGCATGGATGGAGGTAGTCAACATGGACTTCAACTCACCAAAGATAACTGGTTACAGCCACTGCTGAGTGCCCAATCTGCCAGCAGCACAGACCAAAAATGAGTCCCTAATATGACACTATTCTCCAGGGTGATCAGTCAGCGACCTATTGGCAAATTGATTACATGAGCCATCTCTACAATGGCAGGAGCAGCACTATGTTCTTTGTGACACTTATCTCGATGTGGATTTATCTGTTCTGCACATAATGGTTCTATCAAAATTACCATCTATGGACTTACAGAATGTCTATCCACCATTATGGTATTCCAGAGAGCATTGTTTCTGATCAATGAAGCAATGATCACTTCTTAAATAGCAGATTAAGATTAGCAGTGTGCCTGTGCCTGTTGAATTTACCAGTTTCATCATGTTTCCCATCATTCAGTATCAGTTGCCTTGATAGAACAGAGCTGCGGTCCTTTGAAGACTCCCTTACGGTGGCAGTCTTCTCCATGAGGCTCTATATATTTTAAATTAGTAACGAGAAATAGTACTGTTTTCCCCATAGCCAGTATTCATGCCTATGAATCAAGAGGTAGGAAATGAGAGTGGTACCACTTACTACTGCCACTAGCAAAAATTTTACTTCTGTCCCTGTGACTTTATTCTCTGCTCATTTAGAAGTCTTAGTCCAAAGGGAGGAATATTTCCACCGCTAGGCACAACAATGATCCCATTGAACTAGAAGCTGCGAGTGTCAGTGGCTACTTTGGTCTCATATCTTTGAATCAGCAGGCAAATGAGTTCCTACACTAACTGGGATGACTGATCCTGACCATCAAGGGGAAATAGGTTTGTACAATTTCCACTACACGATTTCCATTACGCGGTAGAAGTAAGGAAGAGTATGACTGGAATACAGGAGATTCCTTAATTCATTTTCTAGTATTGCCATGTCTTGTGACTAAAGTAATGAAAAGATACAACAACCCCACTAAGGTAGGAGTGCTAATGGCCCAGACCCATCAGGAATCAAGATTTAAGTCACCTCACCAGACAAAGAAATGCGATCAGCTAAGGTGCTGGAATGATAGTGGAAATGTGGTTATAAATATAAGCTATGAACTCATGACCAGTTTCAGAAACAAGGATTGTAATAACTTTGAGAATATATTTCTTATATATACATATAGACAGATAGATAGATAGATGATAGATAAATAGATAGATTGAGCAATTTTTTCCATTTTCTTCTCAGTCATCCCTTTATCATCTAACATAAGAAGTATTAATAACAGTTAACTTTACATTACAGTACTTAAGTTATAGGATACTAAAGGAAATAGCAAACATCACACAAAATTGTGCATTCTCCTCCAGGGAAGTAACTAGTGCATTTTTGGTTGTGCACAAGATAGTCATATCACATTAGATAGAAAGTATAACTTTGTTATTGTTTTTATCTGGAGTAAACAGAGTTTAAGGAGATGTGTGTGGGTGCCAAGTGGACAAATGCTGGACTTTAATGGTCAGTTTGGCTAGGCTATAGTACCAGTTATTTGATCAAATATGAATCTATATGTTGCTATTAAGATTTTTATAGCTGTGATTATATTCATAATCAGTTGACTTTAAGCAAAGGAGATTATTTTAGATAATCTGTGTGGGCCTGATTTTTTTTCTTTTGTTTTTATTTGACAAATTTTATTATTTTATTTAATTTTATTAAATATAAAAATTTTATTAAATTTTATTAAATTCCAGTTAGTTAAGATAGAATGTAATACTAGTTTCAGATGTAAGAATTTAGTGATTCACCACTTAAATACAACACCCCGTGCTCATCACTACAGTGCCCTCCTTAACACCCATCATCCATTTCACCACCTCCCATCCAGCAACCTTCAGTTTGTTCTCTATAGTTAAGAATCTTTCCTAGTTTGCCTCTCTCATTTTTTCCCCATATGTTCATCTGTTTTGTTTCTTAAATTCCACATATGAGTGAAATCATATGGTATTTGTCTTTCTTTAACTGACTTATTTTGCTTAGCATAATACTCTCTAGATCCATATCTGTATCTTTGGAAATGGCAAGATTTCATTCTTTTTTTTTTTTTTAAGATTTTATTTATTTATTTGACAGAGAGAAACACAGCGAGAGAGGGAACACAAGCAGGGGGAGTGGGAGAGGGAGAAGCAGGCTCCCCGCAGAGCAGGGAGCCCGATGCGGGACTCGATCCCAGGACCCTGGGATCATGACCTGAGCTGAAGGCAGTCGCTTAACCAACTGAGCCACCCAGGTGCCCTGATTTCATTCTTTTTTATGGCTGAATAATATTCCATTGTATTATTATATTCCACACAGACATATACATATACTTCTGATATATATCTATATCTATATCTATATCTATATCTATATCTATATCTATATCTATATCTATATCTATATCTATATCTATCTATCTATCTATCTATCTATCTATCTATCTATCTATCTATCTATCTCACTTCTTTATCCATTCATCAGTCCATGGATACTTGGGCTATTTCCATAATTTGGCTATAAACATCAGGGTGCATGTATCCTCTCAAATCAGTATTTTGTGTCCTTGGGTAAATACCTAGTAGTGCACTACCCTAGTAGTATATGGTAGTTAGTTCTATTTTTAACTTTTTGAGGAGCCTTCATACTGTTTTCCAGAGTGACTGCACAAGTTTGCACTCCCACCAGCAGTATAAGAGGGTTCCCCTTTCTCAGCATCCTTGCCAACACTTGTTTGCTGTGTTGTTAATTTTAGCCATTCTCTCTGGTGTGAGGTGATATCTCATTGTAGTTTTGATTTGTATTTCCCTGATGATGAGTGATGTTGAGAATCTTTTCATGTGTCTATTAGCCTCTGTACATCTTCTTTGGAAAAATGTCTATTCATGTCTTCTGCCCATTTTTAAACTAGGTTATTTGTTTTGTGGGTGTTGAGTTTGATAAGTTTTTTATACATTATGTATTCTAACTGTTTATCAGATATGTTATTTGCAAATATGTTCCCCCATTTTATAGGTCGCCTTTTAGTTTTGTTGATTGTTTCCTTCACTGTTTTTATTTTTATGTAGTCCCAATAGTTTATTTTTGCTTTTGTTTCTTTTGACTCAGGAGACATTATCTAGTAAGAAGTTGCTATGGCCAATGTCAAAGAGATTACAAAATCATTTAGGATTTTGATGATTTCCTGTCTCACATTAAGGTCTTTCATCCATTTTGAATTTATTTTTGGTCCAGTTTCATTCTTCTGCATGTTGCTCTCCAATCTTCCCAAAACCATTTGTTGAAGAGACTGTCTTTTCCCCATTGGATATTCTTCCCTACTTCATCAAATATTAGTTGACTATATAGTTGTGGGTTCATTTCTGGGTTTTCTATTCTGTTCCATTGATCTATGTGTCTGTTTTGTGCCAGTGCCATATTGTCTTGATCCCTACAGCTTTGTAGTATAAAGTGAAGTCTGGAATTATGATGCTTCCAGCTTTGCTTTTCTTTTTCAAGGTTGCTTGGGCTATTCAGGGTCTTTTGTGGTTCCACACAAATTTTAGAATAGTTTGTTCAAGCTCTATGAAAAATGCCATTGGTATTTTGATAGGGATTGAATTAAATATGTAGATTGCCTTGGATAGTATAGGGATATAAAATGGGTAGCATTTTAACACTATTTGTCCTTCCAATCTATGAGCATGGAATGTTTTTCCATTTGTTTGTTTCACCTTCAAATTCTCTCATAAATGTTTTATAGTTTTCAGAGTACAGATCTTTTACCTCTTTGGTTAGGTTTATTTGTAGGTATCTTATGGTTTTGGTGCAATTGTAAATGGGATTGATTCTTTCATTTCTCTTTCTGCTGCTTCAGTATTGATGTATAGAACTGCAAAATATTTCTGTATGTTGGTTTTGTATCCTGCGACTTTACTAATTTCATGTATCAGTTCTAGCAATGTTTTGGTGGAGTTTTTTGGGTTTTCTACACAGAGCATGATGTCATCTGAAAATAGTGAAATTTTGACTTCTTTGTTGATTTGGATGCCTTTTATTTCTGTTTGTCATCTGATTGCTGAGGCTAGGACTTCCAGTACAATGTCAAATAATAGTGGTGAGAGTGGATATCCCTGTCTTTTTCCTGACCTTAGAGGAAAAGCTCTCACTTTTTCTCATTGAGGATAATATTAGCTGTGGGTTTTCTGCATATGGCCTTTATTATGTTGAGGTATCTTCTCTCTATCCCTACTTTGCTAAGGATTTTTATCATGAATGGATGTTGTACTTTGTCAAATGCTTTTTCTGCATCTACTGAGAGGATCGTATAATTGTTATCCTTTCTTTTATTAATATGGTGTATCACTTTGATTGATTTGCAAATATCAAACAACACTTGCAACCTAGGAATAAATCCCCTTGATAGTGGGGACTGATTCTTTTAATGTACTATTGGATTCAATTTGATAGCATTTTGTTGAGAATTTTTGTATCCATGTTCATCAGGAATATTGCTGGTAATTCTCTTTTTTAGTGGAGTCTTTGTCTGGTTTTGGAATCAGGGTAATGCTGGCCTCATAGAATGAATTTGGAAGTTTTCCTTCCATTTCTATTTTTTGGAATAGTTTGAGAAGAATAGGTATTAACTCTCCTTTAAATGTGTAGCAGAATTCCCCTGTGATGCCATTTGGTGCTGGACTTTTGTTTGTCAGGAGATTTTTGATTACTGATTCAATTTCCTTGCTGGTTATCAGTCTGTTCAAGTTTTCTATTTCTTCCTGTTTCAGTTTTGGTAGTTCATGTTTCTAAGCATTTATCCATTTCTTCCAGGTTGTCCAATTTGTTGGCATAATTTTTCATAATATTCTCTTATAATTTGTATTTCTTTGGTGTTGATTGTGAGATCTCCTCTCTCATTTGTGATTTTATTTATTTGGGGCCTTTCTCTTTTCTTTTTGATAAGTCTGGCTAGGAGTTTACCAATTTTATTAATTTTTTCAAAGAACCAACTCCTGGTTTCATTCATCTGTTATACTGCTTTTTTTTTTAGTTTCTCTATCATTTATTTCTGCTCTAATCTTTATTATTTCCCTTCTTCTGCTAGCTTTAGGCTTCCTTTGTTATTTTTTTCTAGCTCCTTCAGGTGTAAGGTTAGGTTGTATATTTGAGATTTTTCTTGCTTCTTCAGGTAGGCCTGTACTGCTATATATTTCTTTCTTAGGACCAATTTTGCTCTGTGTCTTAAAGGTTTGGACCCTCGTGTTTTCATTTTTATTTGCGTCAAAGTATTTTTTTATTTCTTCTTTGATTTCCTGGCTGACCCATTTATTCTTTAGTAGTATGTCGTTTAACTTCCATTTGTGGTCTTTCCAAACATTTTCTTGTGGTTGACCTCAAGTTTCATAATGCTGTGGTCAGAAAATATGCATGGTATGATCTCAATCTTTTTGTACTTGTTGAGACCTGATTTGTGGCCTAGTATATGATCTATTCTGAGGAATATCCCATGTACACTCGAAAATAATGTTTATTCTGTTGCTTGAGGATGGAATGTTCTAAATATATATGTTAAGTTCATCTGGTCCAGTGTGTCATTCCAACGCACTGCTTCCTTGCTGTTTTTCTGCTTAGATTATCTGTCCACTGATGTAAGTGAGGAGTTAAATCCCCTACTGTTATTGTATTATTATCAATGAGTTCTTTTATGTTTGTTATTGTTTTATATATGGGTGCTCCCAAGTTGAGGGCATAAATATTTACAATTGTTATATCTTCTTGTTGGATTGTCTCCTTTATTATGATATAGTGTCCTTCTTCATCTCTTGTTACAGTCTTTGGTTTAAAATCTAGTTTGTCTGATATAAGTTTTGTGACTCTGGTTTTTTTTTTGACCCCCATATGCATGATAAATATTTCTCCATCCTCACTTTCAAGCTGCAAATGTCTGTAGGTCTAAAGTACATCTGTTGCAAGCAGTATATAAATGGCTTTTTTTCAACCATTCTTACACACAATGCTTTTGATTGGAGTATTTTGTCCACTTACAGTTAGAGTAATTCTTGTTAGATGTATTTGGCAACATTTTATTACTTGTTTTGTCATTGTTTCTGAGATCTTCTCTGTTCCTTTCTAGTCTTTGTCAATTTTGGTCTTTCCTTCCCACTCAAAGAGTCCCCTTTAATATTTCTTGCAGGGCTGGTTTTGTGGTCATCAACACCTTTAGTTTTTGTTTTTCTGGAAAACTCTTTATCTATCCTTTTATTCTGAATGATAGCCTTGCTGGATAGAGTGTTCTTGGCTGTATATTTTCTGGTTCAGCATGTGGGATGTATCATTTCACACTTTTTGGCTTGCCAAGTTTCTGTGGAGAGATCTACTGTTAACCTTATTGGTCTTCCTTTTTAAGTTAGGGACATCTTTTATCTTGCTGCTTTTAGGACTTTTTTTTTTTTTAATCATTATATGTTGCAAATTTAACTACAATATGTCTTGGTATTGGCCTACTTTTGTTGATTTTGATGGGAGTTCTCTGTGCTTCCTAGATCTGGATATCTGTTACCTTTCCTAAATTAGAGAAGTTTTCTAGTATTATTTCTTGAAGTAAATATTCTGTCCCTTTTCTCTCTTTTCCTCTTTGGGGATTCCTATGATACAAATGTTATTACATTTGATGGAGCTACTGAGTTCCCTAAATCTATTCTCATGATCTGTAGTTTTTCCTTCTCTCTTTTCTTCAGCTTCCTTATTTTCCATAATTCTATCTTCTATATCACTTATTCCTTCCCCTACTTCTTCCATCCTGTGATCATTACCTCCAGTCTGTTTCGAATCTCAGCTATTATATTTTTCATTTCCACCTGCTTTTTTGGTCGACTCTTTTATCTCTGTGGTAAGGGTCTCCCTGATGTCTTCTATGCTTTTTTCAAGCCCAGCCAGTATCCTTATGATCATTGTCTTAAATTCTTCATCAAGCATATCACTTATATCTGTTTCACTAAGATCCCTGGCCATGACTTTTTCTTGTTCTTTCTTTTGGGATGAGTTCCTCCATCTTGGCATTTTGTCTAAGTTTGTGTCTTCTCTGTGTTAGGAAAGCTTGTTATGGGGGGTCTTGGATGGCTCAGTGTGTTAGGCGTCTGAATTCAGCTCAGGTCATGATCGGGGGTCCTGGGATTGAACTCCATGTTGGGCTCCTTGCTCAGTAAGGAGCCTGCTTCTTCCTCTCTGTCCCCACCCACCCACACCTGCCACTGTCCCTGCTTGTGCTCCTCTCTCTGTCAAATAAATAAATAAAATCTTTAAAATAAAAGCCATTTATGTTTTCTGCTCTGAGTGTGATGGCTTTATGAAGAAGAGGGCATATAGTGTCCAGGGCCTGACACTTCAGGGAGTGTCTCTGGTGTGTGTTGCATGCACTCTTCTCCTGTGTTTTGGCTCCTTTATCCCACAGGTCAGTCCTCTTCAGAGGCTCTCCTTGCCTGCAGTGGGCAGTGTTTGTGCCTTAGCCAGAGTGGGGCAAGTTTTAACCAGGCATGCTAAGGTCTCTTGTTAAATGGGACCTGATGTTACTTCCACTAGAACTGAAGCTTTATGGAACTGTATGGTCAACAGACGTGGTGTGTGCAGAGTTTTCTGCTGGCCTTCTGGGAAAGGGGCCCAGTGCACTGGTCGTTAGGCACATTTGCTGGAGAAAAGCAGCACCAACAGAGCACAGGGGGCAGGATTTGGTATAAGCAGTTCAGGCAGCCAGTATGGGCACTATGCTGGTTACCAATGGTGGTTCTGTGCTTATGCTGGGGGGGGTGGGGGAGGGAAATGGTGCCAGCCAGCTCCTTTGTCCCCAGAGTCAGGTCTCAGTGCTGGCTGCTCTCAGGGAAGCACTCCCAGAAGAGCAAATAATTTACTTTCTGAGTCCCAGGCACTTTTCAGATTTCTGTTTTCATGCTGTCTTTCTCTGGGTTGCTTGCCTGCCAGCAGCAGTGCAGTGCACTTTGGGCTCTGCCCCAGCCATGCCTCCTGACTTTTAAAACTCCAAACTTTAGGGACATGTTATGGCAGGGGCCTGGCCTGGTCTTCTGGGGCACAGTCTTGCCATGCTGGGACTGATGCAGGTTTGACTGAGAAAGATAGTCATGCCAGAGTGCAGGGGCATGGGATTGTCCCAGAGAGGCAACTCTGTGAAGGTCACCTCTCACAGATTTGCTCGAAGAAGAGCAAACAGCCTCTCCCTGTGTACCTTATGAAATCCTAAGATTGGGCCATTTGCCCTGGGTTGCTTGCCTAACTTCTCTTCAGGAGTCGGGCAGCACCCTGAGGGCTCTCTTCCAGCCCAAGCTGGTGACATCTAAAACTCCAGTCTTTGAGCCCCACTTGTTGCAAAAATACATGATAGTCAGCCTCTCTCATTTTCCAAGTCAATGGCTTTGGGGAAGTGTTTTCCTTGTGCATGCCCCTCTCTCCTGTCTCTGTGACCACAGCTCCCTCTACTCTACAGCACTGGCAATCTGTTTCTCCTCCAAACTATATCTCTGCACTTCCTACCTTCTTCAATGTTGCCCCTTCTCTCCCTCTAGTTGTGAGGGTTGTTCTTTCAGTCCTCAGGTGGATTTCTTGATTATTCAAAATGATCTGATTTTTATCTAGCTGTGTTCAAGGAATGAGGCAAGCCTAGGGTCCTCCTATTATGCCATCATCTTAGCTTACTGCACCCTGTGTGGGCCTGATTCAGTTAGTTCATAGCCCTTGGAACAGAACTAAGGATTCCTGGGAAAAGAAATTCTGTGTACTGCATCTTTGACTAATGCCTGAGAGTTTTATTCTTCCCTTCCTGACAATTTACCCTACAGATTTTGGGTTTGACTAGGATGTAATGACCACAAGGGTAGAAGAAGCAGAGGAATGAATAAGTGTATCCAAAAATATTTCATAGACTAAATATTAGAATGAGTTATATAGATAATATATACCACATCTGAGATTTAAAAAAAAGACATAACAAGTTAATAAAAATAAGAACTAAAAAGAAGAATAACACAAACAACATTGCAAGTTTCTATAGAACTTGCATTAACAAAAGAACTTATGGGGTAAAATATATATGTTCATGAGGTCTCATAGATTGATGCTCATTAATCTCACTTTCAGTGTATCAAACAAGAGCATCTTGAGAAAGAAATGCTAATCTCCTGACAGTCAATCTCTACATTTTTTGGAATTTATATATGAATCAACAGAGGATTTTGCAAAATGCAATTCCATCTTTTCTGATCATAATTCAATATGGAAATTAAAAAAAAGAAAAAAGAATACAAGGAAATTGAACTAGAATAATAAATAGAAAGAAAGCAGGTATCATCCTCAGAAACAATAAATACATCTTGAAAAACAATATGCTAATTCTTTGTATACAACATACATTTTTCCTCTAAAAACTGTGAAAGCCAAATCAAATGATTTGCTTTGTGCACCTGGCACCAGGCACAATTAGTCATTTCTGAGTATCCTTAGCAAAGCACAGCTTTTCTCATGGATGTAAATGCTTTCGGCTCATTTCAATGAAAGACATTTCTGTCCTGTGTCATCCTTTTTTGAGACAGTGGATTTGGAGCATTTAGATAAAAACAAACTCCCTATGCTCAGAATGTGACTATAGTCACTGTGTGGGCAGAGAGCAGAGGGGCCCTAGACATCAACCTGAGTCTTGTGATATGCTTTCAGTTAACAAGGGGAAGACAGGTGACACTTCTACATTTCACAGGCCAGTTGGTAAAGATGAGAGTCACTCAACAAAATGGGGCTGGCTTCATTCTTAAAGTCAGTTCTAACTATGGCATGAGGCTGCAGACCCAAGTACACTGAATTATTAATTAAGTTAGTGGCATATGGAAATTTCAGCAACCTCAGTTGTATGCACTAAAACAGGAGAAAAATCTTATGAATGCACAGGAAGGTTTTGGTTAGCCATCTCTCAAAATGATGCAATTAGATTTTCTTTTTGTCTTTGCCTGCCTCTGATTATGAAAATAGCATTCTCAACTTTGCACATTTTCTCTTCTGCTACCATCAACAATGTGGTGCATTTTACTCAAGTTCCTTGTCTTTAGCAACACCTTGAAGCAACTGGAAATTTTGGCTGTTTTGCTTTTTTTTATTTGTGTTTACTTAAAATGTAACACTCTTCAGAGGAAAGCATTCTTTGAAATCTAAGATAATATTCAAATAGACAAGCTGTTTCTACTTCTTCCGTAGTTAAGTATAATATTACAATCAATAAAACAGCAGGTGGTTAGTGCCTGATTGCCATAGGAAAAGTGATGTGTTAGCTGTGCATATATCACAATATAAATCTTGTAACACTTTATTAATCTAAGGCAAAACAGGGGAGGGTATAAAGTATAATGTAAAACAGCCATGGAGGGGAAGTAAAATGAAAAGGGAATGTGTTAAAATATTTGAAATTCAGAAGTAACAGGGCAGATCCTCCCAAACTGTATTCTCAAAATTACACTGGAATGCATACCTTAATCTTTCTCCTAGCCTTCCCCAAGGGGAGCTGTAAATATTTACCACGGTGACTGTGCATTGGAGAAAGGAAAATAATCAGATTTGCCAGTGTTCCCCTCCCTCCACAAAAAAGGATATCCTCAAATACAACATTCAAAATCACCAGATTCACAATATCCAATAGCTTATTGGCTCTGATAGGTCCTGAATAAAAATATGAAATAAAGCAACAAACTGTCAGCCAAACCTTATGTCAGTTTGGCTAAGTCTCACACTTATGTGACCATTGATACCTCTTTATAGAAACCTATTTTCATTTCATCAAACAAAATATCGTTTGTTTGGGAAAGCTGCACTGGACTCTTCACACTCTCGATTTATTTTTTAAAAATCAGTTGTTGTTGTTGTTTTTCAAATGAGGTTTGTTGCTGTTTTTTCTTTTTTAATTGTTATCATGTTTATTTGGAGACCCCATCAAATCCAATACAGTTGTTGCTCTCAGTCCTCTACAGATTTATTCCCTAATCATGTAGATTAGTTTGTATAGAAGTTCACATTTGTATAGTCACACTGCTCAACATTCCTCGAAAGACTATTTTGCACCTTTTTTCTTTCTCCTAACACCTTTCTTTTCTCTCTTAATGCTGGTGACTTTTTTTTTTTCCCACTGAGAAAATAGAAGAAATAAAAACAGACCTGCTCATCTTTCCATGAACAAATATGTCAATGTATCTGCACTCACATATCCTGCTTTTCCATGTTACAATCAGGTCTATAGAAATGTTTCCGATTTACACTAACAAAAACCTCTTTGATACACTGGGCCCTCAGATAACTGGTTGCTACCACCTTCACATCTGCCTGTCCTTTTTATGACACAAATACTAATTTTGACTGAGAAGTTAAATACTAGTAAGAAATTACTATTTTTTTAAAAGATTTTATTTATTTATTTGAGAGAGAGAGAATGAGAGACAGAGAGCATGAGAGGGAGGAGGGTCAGAGGGAGAAGCAGACTCCCTGCCGAGCAGGGAGCCCGATGCGGGACTCGATCCCGGGACTCCAGGATCATGACCTGAGCCGAAGGCAGTCGCCTAACCAACTGAGCCACCCAGGCACCCCAAGAAATTACTATTGTTAATGTTACCAGAACCTTCACTGGCCAACCGCATTGATTAATGTTAACCAACAAACATGATGTTAAGAATCATTTTTTTTTTTTTTTTTAGTTTGGATACCATTAGTTTATTATAAAAGAGAGACATGAAAATTATTTACATGATGAAAGATTTCACAACTTCACTGGAAAGGGCAGCTTCACTTCATGCCATTTTAATAATGATTTCAGTCCACATACTTTCCAAGAATGTCACCATCTCTAAATAAGAAATAATCCTTGTCATCTAGAACTACTTTGGTGCCTCCATATTCTGGGAGAAGAACTTTATCTCCAACTTTCACACTAACTGGTTGAATCTCTCTACCCTTTCCTTTAGAGCCCGATCCAACAGCTACTACTGTTGCTTGCAACACTTTTCCTTGAGATTTTTCTGGAAGCATAATACCTCCTTTGGTTACAGTTTCAGCTGCGCTCCTTTCAACTAAAACTCGGTCAAAGAGGAAAAGAAACTTTCTAAACGCCTGCCCTGTCATGACGCCGACCGCCGCAGTTCGTACTCTGCTCTGGAGCTCGATGTTAAGAATCATTTTATACAATACACTATTCCTTCTTTCATGAAAACTTTTCTTTTGTGGATTCCCAAATAAAAACCCCTACTGGCTTTTTTCCTTCTTAATGAATCCTATTCAGTCTAATTAATGACTTAGTCTCCAATTCCCAAAATTTTATGTGCTCACTCTCAGATCTTTTCTTCTCTCTTTTGAGTTGACTATACACATTCACATGGATTTGAATTCATTTTATACACTGACAACCCTCAAATGTATATATTGAATTCATAATTTGATATTTCCACTTCTAAACATCTTAATTTAAGTGTGAATTCAGCATGTCAAGCTTAACATAGTCAAAATTGACTTCCTGACTCAAAAGCCTACTCCTCTAATATTCTCTGTATCAGTGGGTGATACCAAAGCCCCAGGATTTATCCTTGCTGTCTCATTCTCTGAAATGGCACACGCAGTCTATCAACCAACTAGTTGCTCAGCCATCTGTGAGCTGGTAGCTTACTGTCTGTAAGCCTAGCCATAAGCTTTCAAATATGACTTCTTCTAATTCTTTCTACTGCTACTAGTCTAAACATTATCATCTCTTTCCCAAATTACTTTTAAAACCTATTAACAAACTGGTCTTTGAAATTTCACCCGATTTACTACCTATGTCTTACACAGAATCCAAAGTAATCTTTTGGAAACATAAATCAAATCTTATCTCTACCTTGTTCAAAACCATTCAGTGGCTTTCTATCACAGAGCAAATTCCAGGTTCTCTAGGTTGTAAGGCTCTACTTAATATGACCTCTGCCAAAGTCCCTGACCCTATCTTCTACCTTTTGTTTGCCTCCTGATTCTGATTCACTTTCTCTGGCCTTACTATTCTTGAACCCACAAAGGTCATTCCTGTTCACAGATCTTTGCAATTCTTGTTGTTTTTAATAAGGAATGGTTTCTCCTTAATCTCTATATGGCTGGTTCCTTTATATTATTCTTGTCTCTTTTCCTTTGTTATCATCTCTGAAAGGTGACATCATCCCCCAGCACTCCTGCTACCTAATCTCTCCCTTCCCCTCACTCTGCATTCTTGCATCTGGCTTTAATTTTGTGTATGCCATTTAGCGTTAACCTGAAACTATAACTTAAGTATGTGTTTATCTACTGTATCTTCTGCTGGAATATGAACTATAAACAATAACACATAATCTGCCAGTTTATTTCTCTATTCCCCTATCTTTGGGCAAGACCTGTCACAAAATAGATTCTCAAAAATGTTGGTTGAATAAAATAATCATATGCTTCCTATGTCATATGTGCTGTGCTTATGTTATTGGTGAATGGCATATGGTCCCTGAAGGAGCTCACACCTAGCAGGGTATCCTGATGCAAAGCAGTTAATTGTATACTTTCCTCTTTTTATTGTACTTAAAATTTTAGCCTAGTAAAACACTGTGAAGTTGTTTCAGTTTTTCTTTAAAAATTTTAAAATTGGGATGCCTGGGTGGCTCAGATGGTTAAGCGCCTGCCTTCAGTTCAGGTCATGAGTCCCATGGGATCCTGGGTCCTGGGATTGAGCCCCATGTTGGGCTCCTAGCTCAGACAAGAGTCTGCTTCTCTCTCTTCTTCTGCCTCTCCCCCTGCTTGTGCTCTCTCTGTCTCTCTCTCTCAAATGAATAAATAAAATCTTCTAAAAAAATTAAGAATTATTTGGTATATAATCAATTATTAAGTCAAATAGGATTAAGACAATTGCTAAAAGTCCTAATTTACGTGGTTATCATAATTATTTTTAATGTATTTTCCCAATATTCTTATTTTAAGATTCTTCTCTATTTCAAGACCTCTGCTTCATATTCTTACAAAAATATTATAAGGATGCTCTGAACTTAGTGTTTTATGAGGAAAAAAGGCATTTTAAACATATGCATATAACTAACTAGAATTTAAATAAAAATTTGGAAAAAAAATAAAATGCATAAAATAACAAGTTCTATAATATGTTTTTGGTACAGGGTGACATAAAATAAGAAAGCAAATAATAATGCTGCCTGTGGAAGTGAAGTTGAGTTAGATAGTGCGGCTCTGGAATGGAAGTTAGGAATTATGTTACAACTGCTGTCTACTAGCAAACATTCTTTGTGCTTGATCAGTAATAGTTGCTGTATACTTCAAATATATCACTTCATTACAGGAAATGTGTGGATATTTCCAAGTACACTCAAGTCTGATAAACATGGTCCATGGATATCGGTGTAGACTTATCTATATCAAATATATCTAGAGAAACACTATTAAGTTCTGATTTCAGATATTAAAATCTACAATCTTGTAGCGTCTGGTGAAACAGCTCTGTCTTTGGACCTCTATCAACTCTCTTGGTGTTCTCATCCAATCTTCTAGCTATAAATGTCACCTACACAAGTTTCCTTGATCTCAATTACAGCAACTCTTTCTTTCTAGTTGTTTATCCCCAAAGCCATCACTCCTATCTCTTCTCTTTCTCTTACATTTAATATTCCATTTGTCAGGAATTCCCATGGCTGTATATTCCAAGAATGTCCAAAATCCAATGATTTCTCACCACTTCAACCACTCTCACCCTAGTTCAAGACACCATCACCTGTTGTGGAGTTTTTGCAGTATTCTCTGTGATATTTTTCTTCTTCTAGGCCCATGATAGGATTGTTCTTCTCTATTCCTTTTGAACTTAGACATGACAGTGTGACTTGCTTTGGCTAGTAAAATGTAAACGGCAGTGACACAAGAATGTTTGAGAACTGATGCATGTTTTGCCACATACCCTTTTCTATCTTATATCCTGTAGAAGTCACCAAGATACAGCTCCTTCTGGTGTGAGCTTCTTAATGGCCATGATAAGCAGAGGACCCTGTAAACCTGTGTAGGGCATAAATGTGTGAGAAGTAAAATTTATTGGGGTGCTTTAGTGAAGTTACAGGATTGTTTGGTACATCAACATAACCTAGACTATTGTAACTAGTATGAACTCCTAAGTGGAACCCATGCCTCCACCTGGTCTATTCTTAAAAGTGTAGTCAGAGCACCTTGATATAAGGGAAACCAAGTCTTGTCACTCCTCTGACCAAAACCCATCTATGACTTCTCATTTCTTTCCAAATAAAAGACAAATTTCTTACTATGACAATCAAGGCCCAATGTGATCCGCCCTCCATTCCCTCTCTGATCTTAATGCTTTCTACTATTTGTCTAGCTCACTCTACTCCAGCTATAGTCCTCTTCTTTTTTGTTGTTGTTGTGACATGGCAGGCATGCTCCCAACTCTGAGGCTTTGTACTGGCTCATTCCTCTACCTGAAGCGCTCTTATGTCAGACATTCCTGATGGATCACTCCCACTGTTATTTTAAACCTTTTCTTAAATGTTACCTTCTCAATGAAGCTTTTTTTCTCTCTAATTCTTTTCAAGTTGCAATCTCCCTCTAAAACACATCATGCTCATAAATCTGATCCAGTTTTCCTGGCACTATCACTTTATGCATATAATTTGTTAATTTATTATGTTTATGGTTCTCTATCTGACATTAAACACTAGAATGTGAGCTTCACTAGGGCAAGGGATATTTTGTCTGTTTTGCTCAGTGGTGAATCACAAGGCTAGAACAAAGCTTGACACCATTGAATGTATTACTGATTAAATGATGAATGAATACAATTGTGGAAGAGTTTATTTTTAGCTCATTCTATTTTACATGTCTTATTGAATATCTTGTTAAGTAGAATATTGTTGGATCATTGACAGTCCTGATTCTCAAACAGGAAAAGTAATGTAAGCATGTCTGTTTCTGTGATTTTCTGCTTTTTAAAGGGATATGTATTTAGGGGTGGTCCAAGATGGTGGTGTAGGAAGATCCTGAAATATATCTTCTTCTACAGAAACACCAAATCTTCAGCTACATATGGAATAATTCCTTGTGAAAAGGACCTGAAAACCAGCTGAATACCTCCTTCACAACAAATGGTTAGAGGGCCACAATGGAGGAGCAAAAATGTGGTCTTGCCAAAAACCTCACCCTTGGCATGGCAACCCACAATCAGGATAGATTTCACAAATACAGAGCTTCTCCCTGAGGAGTGAGAGGTTGATGCCCTCATCAGGCACTGCAGCACTAGAGATCTGCAATTGCAAGATTAGCCACCAAAATGTCTGGCTTGGAAGACCAATGGGGCTCATGAAACCTAAAAGGCTGGAGGGAACTGAGATACTTCTTTTGGAGCACTCACTGGCAGACTCACTCCTCCTGGAGACAGTCTCAAAAGCAACAGTTTGAAAAGCACCTAGACTATAGTGAAGGAAATTCATTTGATAATCTTAAAGCATCTGCTGGAGGGGCAGGGGCCTGTTAGGTGTCTCCAGGAACAGAGTTGTGGGCAGGGGTTCTTTTTGCACTTTTCATCTACCTTGAGAGTGCTATCAGACAAACCCTGGTCCTGCACTCTCCCATGACCCCACAAAATCCAGTGGGCACACTCCAACTCTGTGCTCTCCACTTCCTTGTGAAAGCCTATGGGAGAATGCAGTCTATACAGAGGACATTCCTTGATTGCCTGGCTCTAGTAGCCATGGAGATTGTAAACCTGGATCCCATAGAACTGTAACTATTAGAAAAATAGTTTTTGGCAGGTTACCAACTTCAGGGTACTATAAAGACTGAAACATACTCCCAATCTTTCTGTGAATAAAGCCTATTTACTTGCCCTGGAGCTTTAGCCTGAGGGGCAGACATCAGGTTTGCCATATATCTAGAGGCCTCAGAGGTCCTTAGGGAACATAGACTAGGGGAATGCCATCTTTGCTCCATCCCTCAGCATCACTATAATTTGTTGGTACCTTCCAGAAACGAGCTTAACACTCATCTGAAGCCCCAGTAATTGCAACTGTTACCCAGGAGACATCTCTGGATTGTCTGGTCTGGAGACTAGCAAAGTTTAAGACATGTTTTTATATATAGAAAGCCCTAAAAATTCCACCAAAAACTGTTAGAACTAATAAATGAATTCAGCAAAGTTGTAAGGTACAAAATTAACACACAAAAATCTGTTACATTTCTATATACTGACAGTGAGCTATCAGAAAGAGAAATTAAGAAAACAAAATAATTTATAATTACATCAAAAAGAATAAAACGTCTAGAAATAAAGTTAACCAAGGATGTGAAAGACCTGTACACTGAAAATTATGACAGTGATGAAAGAAATTAGACCAAAATAAATCAAAAGATATTCCATGTTTATGGATTAGAAGAATTAATATTGTTGAAATGTTCATACTAGAGATTCAATGTAATCCCTATCAAAATCCCAATAGTATTTTTTACAGAAAAATAACAAATAATTCTAACATTTCTATGGAAACACAGAAGACCCCAAATAGCCAAAGCAATCTTGAGAAAGAAGAACAAAAATTAGAGGCATCACTCTCCCTCATTCCAAAGTATATTATAAAGTTATAGTAATCAAAACAGTATGGTATTAGTATAAAAACAGACACATAAGTAAGTGGAACAGAATAGAGAGCCCAGAGATAAACCAATGTATATATGGTTAATTAATTTATGACAAAGGAAGCAAGGATATACAATGGGAAAAGGACAGTCTTTTTAATAAATGATACTGTCAAAAATGAACAGTCACATGCAAAAGAATGAAATTGGATCAGTATCTTACACCATATACAAAAATTAATTCAAAATGGATTAAATACTAAAACAGGTGAACATAGGGGAAGGGGAAAAAAGAAAGAGGGAGACAAACCATAAGATACTCTTAACTATAGAGAACAGAGAGTTGATGGCAGGAGATGGGCTAGATGGGTGTTAGGTATTAAGGAGGGCACTTGTGATGAGCACTGGGTGCTATATGCAAATGATGAATCACTAAATTCTACTCCTGAAACCAATATTACAGTATATATTAACTAAGTAGAATTTAAATATAAACTTGAAACAAAAAAAAAAAAATTGATTAAGTACTGTAATGTAAGACCTGAAACCATAAAATTTCTAGAAGAAAACAGGTGGTAAACTCCTTGACACAGGTCTTAGTGATGATTTTTTTGGATCTGACTCTAAAAGCAAAAATAACAGAAGCAAAAATAATCAAGCAGGACTATGTCAAACAAAAGCCTTCTGCATGGCAAAGGAAATTTCAACAAAATGAAAAGACAATCTACTGAGTGGGAGAAAATATTTGCAAATAATATAACTGTTAAGGGCTTAGTATCCAAAACCTATGAAGAACTCATACCACTCAATAGCAAAACAACAAACAAAAAAACCCCAATCTGATTAAAAATGGGCAGAGAGGGGTGCCTGAGTGGCTCAGTCGGTTAAGCGTCTGCCTTCGGCTCAGGTCATGATCCCAGGGTCCTGGGATCGAGCCCCACATCGGGCTCCCTGCTCCGCGGGAAGCCTGCTTCTCCCTCTCCCATCCCCCCTGCTTGTGTTCCTGCTCTGTGTCTCTCTCTGTCAAATAAATAAATAAAATCTTTAAAAAAAATGGGCAGAGAATCTAAATAGACATAGCTCATTTTTTAACTGGGTTATTTGTTTTTTGGGTGTTGAGTTTGATAAGTTCTTCATAGATTTTGAATACTAACCCTTTATCAGATATGTTATTTGCAAATATCTTCTCCCATTCCACAGGCTGCCTTTTAGTTTTGTTGATTGTTTCCTTTGCTGTGCAGAAGCTTTTTATCTCGATGAAGTCTCAATAGTTTATTTTTGCTTTGTTCCCTTTGCCTGTGCTGATGTGTCTAGTAAGAAGTTGCTATGGCCGAGGTCAAAGAGGTTTCTGCCTGTGTTCTCCTACAGGATTTTGATGGTTTCCTGTCTTAAATTAAGGTCTTTCATCCATTTTGAATTTATTTTTGAGCATGGTGTAAGAAAGTTGTCCAGTTTCATTCTTCTGCATGTTGTGGTCCAGTTTTCCCAACACCATTTGTTGAAGAGATTGTCTTTTTTTTCCATTGGATATTCGTTCCTGCTTTGTTGAAGATTAGTTGACCATATAGTTGTGGGTGCATTCCTGGGTTCTTTATTCTGTTCCATTGTTCTATGTGTCTGTTTTTGTGCCAGTATCATACTTCCTTGGTGAGTACAGCTTTGTAATATAGCTAGAAATCCAAAATTGTGATGCCTCTATATGTATTTTTTTTTCTTTTTCAGAATTGCTTTGGCTACTCAGGGTCTTTTGTGGTTCCACACAAATTTTAGGATTGTTTGTTCTAGCTCTGTGAAAAATGCTGGTACTCTTATAATGGGGATTGCATTAAATGTGCAGATTGCTTTGGGTAGTATAACCATTTTAACAATGTTTGTTCTTCCAATCCATGAGCATGGAATGCTTTTCCATTTCTTTCTGTCCTCTTCAATTTCTATCATAAGTGTTCTATAGTCTTCAGAGTATAGATCTTTTACTTCTTTAGTTAGATTTATTCCTATATATCTTATTGTTTTGGGTGCAGTTGCAAATGGGATCGATTCCTTGATTTCTTTTCCTGCTGCTTCATTATTGGTATATAGACATGCAAGAGATTTCTACACATTGATTTTATAGCCTGCAACTTTGCTGAATTTATGTATGAGTTACAGCAATTTTTTGGTGGAGTCTTTCAGGTTTTCTACATAGAGTGTCATGTTGTCTGCAAATAGTGAAAGTTTGACATCTTCCTTGCTAATTTGGATGGATTTTATTTCTTTTTGTGATCTGATTGTTGAGACTAAGACTTCCAGCACTATGTTAAATAGTAGTGGTGAGAGTGGACCTTCTTGTCGTGTTCTTGATCTTAGGGAAAAGGCTCTCAGTTTTACCCCATTGAGGATGATATTAGCTGTGGGTCTTTTGTATATGGCCTTTATGATGTTGAGGTGTGTTCCATCTATCCCTACTTTGTTGAGGTTTTTTTTCAGGAAAGGGTGCTATATTTTATCAAATGTTTTTTCTGCATCTATTGGCAGGATCATGAAGTTCTTATCCTTTCTTTTATTAATATGGTGTATCACGTTGATTGATTTGTGAATATTGAGCCACCCTTGTAGCCCGGGAATAAATCTCACTTGATCATGGTGAATAATTCTTTTTTTTTTACCACTTATTTTTTTAAATTTAAATTCAATTAATTAACATATAATGTATTATTTGTTTCAGGGGTACAGGTCTGTGATTCATCAGTCTTATATAATACCCAGTGTTCATTACAACACATACCCTCCCCAATGTCCATAAGGTACTGGAAAAAAGACATGAATAGACCCCAGAAAAGACATCCAGATGGCTAACAGACACATGAAAAGATGCTCAACATTCCTTATCATCAGGGATATACAAATCAAAACCATGATGAGATACCATCTCACACGTCAGGATGGCTAAAATTAACAACACAAGAAACAACAGGTGTTGGCAAAGATACAGAGAAAGGGAAATCCTTTTGCACCATAGGTGGGAATGCAAACTGGGGCAGCCACTCTGGAAAACAGTATGGAGGTTCCTCAAAAAGTTAAAAATAAAGCTACCTTATGACCCAGCAATTGTACTACTAGGTATTTACCCACAGGACACAGAAATACAGATTCAGAGGGATACATGCACCCCAATGTTTATAACACCATTATCAATAATAGCCAAACTATGGAGAGAGCCCAAATGTCCATTGATTGATGAATGGATAAAGAAGATGTGGTATATGTATATATACATATACAATGGCATATTACTAGCCATCAAAAAGAATGAATCTTGCCATTTGTAATGAATGGATGGAGTTGGAGTGTATTATGCTGAGTGAAATAAATTAGAGAAAAATAAATACCATATGATCTCACTCATATGTGGGATTTAAGAAAGAAAACAGATGAACATATGGGAAGGGATAAAAGACAAAAAAAAGGAGAGAGGGAAACAAACCATAAGAGACTGTTAATGATAGAGAACAAACAGGGTTGCTGGAGGGGAGGTAGGTGGGCATTGGGCTAAATGGGTGATGAGTATTAAGGAGGGCACTTGTTATGATGAGCACTGGGTGTTGTATGTAAGTGATGAATCACTGAATTCTACTCCAGAAATGAATATTGCACTGTATGTTAACTACTAAAATTTAAATTAAAAAAATAAATAGACATTGTTCCATAGAAGATATACAGGTGGCCAACAGGCACATGAATACATACTCAAATTCCGTAATCACAAGGGAAATGCAAATCAAAATCACAACAAGATACCACCTGTTAGCATAGCTATCGTCAATGTATCTATCTATCATCTATCTATCTATCTATCACCTATCTATATAATAGAATATTACTCAGCCATAAAAAAAAAGAATAGAATCTTGGCGTTTGCAACAACAGGGATGGACCTTGATGATACTATTTAAGTGACATAAATCAGACAGAGAAAGACAAATACCATATGATCTCACCTATATGAGGGATCTTAAAACAAAACAAAACAAATGAACAAACTAAAACAAAACAAACATAGGTACAGAGAATAAAGTGGTGGTTGCCAGTGGGGAGGAAGGTTGGGGAGTTGGTAAAAATGAGTGAAAGTGGTCAAGAGGTACAAACTTCCAGTTATAAAATAAATTACTCATAGAAATATAATGTACAGCATGCTGACTCTAGTCAATAATACTGTAGTTCATATTTGAAAGCGGCCAAGGGGTAAATCTTAAAAGTTCTCATCACAAGAAAAAAAAAACTGTAACTCTGTATGGTAACAGATGGTAATTAGACTTATTGTGGTGATCGTTTTGCACTGTATACAAATATCAAGTCATTCTATTATATACCTGAAACTAATATAATGTTATATTTCAATTATAACTCAAAAAAGGGAAATATGTTAAAAGATATTTTAGATTTTTATTTTTTTTGCTCATATCGAGTGATACTAAAAATCAGATTTTATCGTGGGACTATTGAGGATGTTATGCATGGTTTGAAAAAATAATCGAGAAAAAGTCATGTTGAAAAAATGGGATAAGGAGTGAAGATTGACACACAAATAGACTAAGTAGAATAAGCATTGCCTCTCTTATCAATTATTAATCTCTTATTAATTAATATTAATCATATTTAATCAAAATTAATTATTTCTAATTCTACATAGCTAAAATTTTTTCCTGATCCTTTGTCACTGCTGACTCTACCCTTATTATAGCCTATGGAAATAAAGAAAACACCTTTAGATATTTATGTGATGTTCTTCCAAATTCTTTATTATCCCCAGTTTCTCCCTTCTTTTGAGAGGAAGTTTATAGTTCCAGGAAAAACTACTGGCAAGCACATCAAATGGTAAGCTGAAATAATAACCCATCCTTAGGTGAAACATGACATTCAATTCCTATGTGTCTCTTGGTGTTTCTCAGTATAAGGAATATATAATGAGGACAGGAAAAAATAAAATTATGTCCTAAAAATTTATGGCACTCCATGGTATGGACTGATTTTTTGTACATCTACCCCCATCAAATTCATATGTTGAAATTCTAACCTCCAATGTGACAGTAGAAGAAGATGGGGCCTTTGGGATATAATTAGGTTGACATTGGAGCCCTCATGAATGGGATTAGTGTCCTTATGAGAAGAGACTCCAGAGAGCTCTCTCACTCATTTGGACGTGTGAGGACACAGTGGTGAGAAGATAGCCATTTAAGAACCAGGAGACAGTCTCTCACCAGACACCTAATCAGTCAATGTCAAGATCTTGGGTTTCCCAGCCTCCAGAACTATAAGAAATAAATTTCTTAAGAGTTACTTTGTTTATGGTATTTTTGTTATAGCAGCTTGAATGGACAGACACCTTCAAAAAATTAATGTGAAGTCTTCAATTTCCATAAATAAACTGACTTTTTAAAAATAGTTCTGTGTTGTAATCATTTTGTAACAGATGAACCATCTGAGAGCCAATCAGCAAATTAATTACTGATGGTGGTGACACCTAACCTCAATGTCAAAGTTATGGACTTCTAGTGGACAGTTTACTGTGTTATACTGGCTCTTAAAAGTTATTAGCTAAAAATAGCATGTGATTTTTTTATGACACATCTTATTATTTTTACTAACACTGTTACTAGTCATCTTTCAAAAACCAAGTTTATTGATATTTAATAGAATTTTAGAGCTGAATGTGATTTTTTTTTTTAAAGATTTTATTTATTTATTTGACAGAGAGAGACACAGTGAGAGAGGGAACACAAGCAGGGGAATGGGAGAGGGAGAAGCAGGCTTCCCGCCGAGCAGGGAGCCCGATGCGGGGCTCGATCCCAGGACCCTGGGATCATGACCTGAGCCGAAGGCAGACACTTAATCACTGAGCCACCCAGGCGCCCCTGAATGTGATTTTTGAAAGCATCAAGATGAATGCACATAACTTTAGAAACTACTTAGGCAAATAATCATCATACAGTGGACTATTAAATTTTAAGATATGTATTTCCAGATCCAATCTTTGGAACCATTTCAGTAAACCTTTAAGCCTGCTTCTCCCTCTCCCTCTGCCTGTCACTCTGCCTACTTGTGCTCTCTCTCTCTCTGTCAGATAAACAAATAAAATCTTAAAAAAAAAAAGAAAATGACATTCACTTACCAGTTTCTACAAATCACACAGTTGTTCGGAGCTAGGATTTGATTTAGAAACTTATTACTAAACTATGAAAAATGACATATTCATCTTATTTTTATAGTTGATTATTAAAATTTTAGTTAAACCCATTAAAGTTAAGTGAATAACTAGCAACCACATTTGTATGTTTTGAAGATGTAAGTAGAATTAAACCAAAATTACTTGAGGAAAAAAATCATGATGCATCTGTGAATTTGACTAGTCTCATATAAATTATTAGACTTGGTGGACTTATTTTGAGTTTTTTACTTTTTTATATTAATTGTGTTTATAGAAAAACCTGCCAGTAATTATATTTCAAAATAAAAGTAGCTTAACTTATGTTAAATAGAACCATGGTAAAGAACACTTTTTTCTTCATATAAAATAATCAAAAATAGGCACAATTCAAGATAATACATGTAAATTGTCAGTTTATGACAGTTTTATGACTTTCAATTTAGCAAGAGAAACTGAGAAATTAAAAAGGAAGTTCTAGAAATATATTAATAGTCTGTTACACATTTTTTTCACACTTAAAAATATTATATTTTATTTTTTAGCAAAGTTGCAGGTTTACAGAAGTATTAAGCGTAAAATACAGTTCCCATATAATCACTACCCTCTTCCACTACTCATTTCCCCTATTAACATTATGCAGAAGTATGTAACATTTGTTACACCTAATGAACTAATACTGATACATAATTATTAAATAAAGTTTCAAGATTATATTAAGATTCACTCTTTGTGTTGTACGGTTCTGTGGGTTTGCTGAATGCATAATGTCATGTATCCACCATTAGAGATTCACACAGGAGTTTCCACCGGCCTGAAATTCCTCTGTGCTTCACCTATTCATCCTTCTTCCTTCCCCCACAACTCCTGAAAACTGATCCTTTTACTCTCTCAATAGAGACAAGAAAAAAACATATTTTTAAATTAATTGCCTTTATTTTTGTTTCTTTTGTTGTTGTTCTTTCATTCACTTTTAACTGAATATTTTATATCATTCCATTTTCCTCTTCTCTTAACATATCTATTATACTTCTTTAAAGAAAAAGATAATGGTTGTCCTAACATTTGCAATATACATTTTTGACTAATCCAAGTCCACTTTCGAATAAGACCATACCAATTCACAAGTACTGCAGATGTCTTAGAGTATGTCAAATTTCTCCCTCTCATCCCTTACAACCTTGCTGTTATTTATTTCACTTGTCCATAAGCTATAATTGTCAAATACATTGATACTATTATTTTTGAACAAACTGCTATCTCTTCAATTAATTTTCAGAAAAATAAAGGATTTTATTTTACCTTTATTTATCCTGTCTATAGCTCTTCCTTTCTTAATATAGATCTGAGTTTCAGACCTTTATCATTTTGTTTCTCTCTGTAAAACGTTTTTAAATATTTCTTGCCAGGGAGATTTAATGGTAACAAATTACCTCAATTTTTGCTTGTCTGAAAGTCCTTATTTCTTCAGTTTTGAAGGATAACTCTACTGAATACAGAATTCTAGGTTGGTGAAATTTGGGGTTGTTTTTTTTTTTTTTTCCTGTAAACTCTATAAATATTTCATTGTGCTCACTTCTTGCATGTTTTCTGAAAAGAAATCGATGTAATTCTTATCCTTATTCCTGTAAAGAAAAGATGTTTTATTTCTTTCAAAATTATCCCTGTCTTTGATTTTTTTTTGCAATTTAAATATATTTAAATATATTTGCCTAGCTGTAGATATTTTGCTTGGTGCTTTCTGAGCTTCCTAATTCTATGGTTTGCTGTCTATCATATTCCTGTCTTGTCTTTCTTCTCTCTTTGCTATTCTATCACCTGTATTTATAACCTTTTCATAATTTCCCACAATTCTTGGATATTATGTCTTTTTCATTATTTTTTCTCTTTGCATTTTAGTTTTGGAAGTCTCTATTAATATATCTTAGTGCTCACTGATTCTTTATTCTGCCATGTCCAGTATACTGATGAACCCATCAAAAGCAGTCTTCATTTCTAGTACAGCGTTTTTTATTTCTGGTATTTCCCCCTTTTTTTTTTTTTTTTTACATTTCCATCCTTCTGTTTACCTTACCCACATGTTCTTGTATATTGTCTACTTTATCCATTAGAGCCTGTAGAATATTAATCACAGTTCTTTTAAGTTCCTGGTCTGATAATTCCAGAATTTTTGTCATATCTGCGTCTGGTGTTGATACTTGGTTTGTCTCCTCAGACTATGATTATTGCCTTTTAGCATGTCTTATAATTTTTTGTTGAAAGCCAGACATAGATTAGGTAGATAGGCCTTTAGTGTGATGTTTTATGTTTATTGGGCTAGGAATTCCACTGTGGTTACTGTTCGCTGTTGCTGTGGTGTCAAAGGCTAAAATTTCCTCTAGTGTCTTTGTCTCCCCTACCCTTACCATTGTTTTTAGTTGTCCTTGAATACTCCTTAAATAGGATTTGGGGCTTGAAGTTCTTTTAGCCGTCATTCCTTTTGTCATAGGGGAGGCTTATTGATAGTGATAGTGATGTGGGGGTGAGGGAAGGGAAGCATTTTCTAATCCTGTGAATAGGGTTTAGTCTTCCACTTGTTCTATGCTCATTACGACTCCTTAAACCCTCTCACTGGTGTTCACTGGTATTCTTGGATACTAGGTATGTGTTGCATTATAGTAGTAGACAGTAGTGGCCTAGAACTTTTAAAAGACTAGAATTTGTTCTTATTAGTGACATACTACCAAGTTCTGGACAGATGTTTGCCTTTTTCATGATCCTAAAACCTCCCCAGATAACTCCCAATAAATTCACCTTAAAGGATCCATGGGCTCTGTATCTTAAGTCACTACAGCCCGATCCTTTACTCTTTGCAAATATAATTGCATCATTTATTCACCAGAGATTGAGCTGAAAATAGTCTCATTACCAATCATCTAAGGATTACCAAGATCCACCTTATTTTTTTTAAATTTGTTTCTCCTATGCCACCTTAAATCCACAGAGATTCTGAGGGAAAATCTATGTTGGGACATTCTATGTTTGAGCTTTTCTTTCTCTTTTTCTTTCACTCTCTCTCCTTTCTTTCTCCCTTCCACCCTCTCCTTTTTCTTAATAGTGCTTAAAGTCCTCTAGATTCTGATCTTAAGTATTTTTTCATAGCACAATCTTCCTGCAAATGCACTGGAATAATGATAATAATTCATACTGAACCGTCATTTTTGGTGCACTGATATCTCCTTGAATGACAACTACTTCTTGCTTGGTGGGATACCAGGGAAGTACCTTTACTCTGTTTCTAAAGAACCTATGAATGTGCTATTATAACTTGCATTTGTTTGCTATCATCTCACTTGAAGTACTTCTAGGATCTTGGCCAACTCTTCACTATGCCACCAAAGTGTGTTTTTATTGTTATTGTTCTTTAGTTGAGACCTTAGCAGGATTAATATGTGAAAAACAAACCAAATATATAAATAAATAAAAAGCTGGGAAGAGATGACTTAGTTGTATTCAATTATACTTAGAGCAGATTGGTTTTATTGGCACTATTTTCATCTACTCGTGGCCCCAGTAGTACAAATCTTACTTCTCCATCCTAATAGCATATGGTCAGGGTTTTCTTATTTGGGGTCTCCTATTTCCATATATAAATAGGTAAGTACTTATGAATTTATACAGTACTACCCACCCGATCTCTACTTAAAAAACAAAACTCAACAATGTTTAGAATTTAACATTTAGTACTCTGTTTGACTCACCGAGAGGTCCTTTACTGTAAGGTCATTTAGTACAAAGTTGTCTAGAGATTTTAGAGAATCCTTCAACTTTTGCACTTTTGCAACCTCTTGCTCCGCAGTTCATATCACTGTTATGGTCTGAATGTGTCTCCTCAGAATTCATATGGCAAAATCCTAACTTTCAAAGTTTACAGTAATAGGAGGTGGGGCCTTTGAGACATGCTTCAATTATGAAGGTAGAATGTGATTAGTTAATGCCTTATAAAACAGGCTCCAATGAGATTCCTAAGCCCTTGTGTCATGTGAAGATACAATGAGAAATATGTGACCCACAAGAGGGTCCTCACTCAACCATGCTGATATCCTGATCTCACACTTCCAGCCTCCTAAACCGTGAGCAATAAATTTCTATTATTTTTAGAAACATAAATATTTTACGTTGTGCTATTTTATTATAGAAGCCTGAATGTACTAAGACATATCATACTTTGTGTGCCTCAGCCATAGTGAAAATGTTCCTAATGTCACTGGGATATTATAGATGAATAAAAGCTCAATACATATTAATGGTTTGCTTCAAAAATAAGAGGAAGTAGTTTTCCCAAAGACATACAGTAGTCACAAGGTATTCTTTCTGAGCTAGTTAAGTTTCCTGACCGAGGCTGACAATACCATTATGTATGTTAATTACTTACAAAAATACTTGAAAGCATTACTTTTTAAAATTGTAACAACATTCTGGGGCGCCTGGGTGGCTCAGTCGTTAAGCGTCTGCCTTCGGCTCAGGTGGTGATCCCAGGGTCCTGGGATCGAGCCCCACATCGGGCTCCCTGCTCGGCGGGGAGCCTGTTTCTCCCTCTCCCTGCCTGCCTGCTTGTGATCTCTCTCTGTGTGTCAAATAAATAAATAAAATCTTTAAAAAAAATTGTAACAACATTCTAAATCAAAATACAATGTATTTAGAGAGTATTAGAACATTCTGATTCTTGATAGGAATAGCTTGCTAGGGGGATGCTACATTACAAATGAGAAATCCAACCAATCTAAGTACTCAAAATAAGAGTCATATTCAAGTGAAAAAATAAGTAAAATACTTGTATATTTTAATCCATTGTAAATCGCTCTGAGACTGAGAGTCAGAGAATACGGATCAGAGTCATATTTTAAGGCTGAACAGAATCATAATATTAGAAATGAATTACTTATTTTTTCTCTAAATTTAAATCATCAGATAATCAAAGAATGAAAATACAATTATAATTTTTAAATGTAGATGTATGTTTGCATACCTCGAATTTTTCTATCATTTTTTATTAGTTTGAATTATTTAAAAACAGTTGAGTCTTGATAATAACAATATTTTGGACTAATGGTAAGACTCAGTTTTTTTCTTCATGATTTCTGTGATTTTCCATATGAGTCAAAATAAACTAGTTTTACTGTAAATATTTATTTCCTCAATAACAATTTTTTTAAAAATTCTGAAATAAATGCCATGTTGTTACTTTGTATTCAATCATTATTTTGAACAGATTGCACTGAGATTTAACAAACTCATATTTATTCCAACCATCAACTGAAATTTAAAAACAAGAGTAAAGATACTGTTTTTAATAAAAGCTTAGAATAATGTTTTTAAAATATACATTGTATTTATTTCTTTTATCTCCTGAAAATGTGAGCAAACAGACTGCAATACAGTAAAGGAATTGGAAAAACTCCAAGAATATTCAAAGTAAACATTTTTTCAGAGCAGAGTTGCAATTAGCTAACACACTAAAGAATTCCTTCTGAAAGCATCTTGCAAAACTTAAGAGATTTTCTCTTAAAACAAATTCATGCTTGCAGGTAGAGATCTGCCTGTAGGTGTTTATCTGCCTGTCTTCACTGAAAATGAAAAAAAAAAAATAAGGCAATTTTTTTCCTAGCAGTATATATTAACCTTCTGTAGTCTGAAAGAAATGTCTGAAAGTATATGTACCTACAGATGAGAATGCATTAGCAAGATTTTTCTGCTAAAGGCCAATATCAGTAAAATAGACTAGATTGTTTATAAGTTGGGATAATCAGGAGGAAAAACAAATAATGATACTAAGTACAAATTAATAATATGTCACTTGCACAAAAAGAGAAGAAGATTTTGTGTGCTTGTTTGTTTTGTTTTGGCCTTTTCTTTAGGATTATGAGTTACATTTTTAGTATTTAATATCTGCTGGAATACTGATACCCCCTCAAAAAAAAATAACACTAATTTTTAAGGTACCTAAATTCTGTAAAACCTTTCTAAGGTATGTTTATGAGAGAAATTAAAGATGAAAGAGCAAAACAACAACTTTTCTGCCTAAAGGGTTGGTTAAGGTGGTAACACTTTTACACACTGACTTCAGAATAGACAGTTGAACTGTCAGTTGGGGATCTGACTCTCCATGAGATATTTTCATGAGACAAAGTCATTATTTTTATACCACCCAAATACTATTAAAGTTAAATCTTGTCTCAGTTTTAGCATTTATGTATTGCTTTTTACTGAGTTCTCTAATCCTATATTTCTCCAAAGGACTTCCAAATGATGATAAAAAAAAATTCAGGTCACCCAAAAACATCTCTGTGAATTTCCATGTTTATAACTTTATGAAATATATATCTACAAATTCACAGTAAAGTTCTCATCCCACATCATACTCATGTACTCCACATGCTTGCATCATCCACATATAACCTACATGTACATCCACATCCACAAAATTCCCATAGATACTCATTGTATTTACTTATTACCTTAGAATTTTCAAGGAAAAAAAAGGCTCATTGTCTTGTTTAGTTCTTAGAACAAACCTGTGAAGAGATTTTTACTGTACTCAGTTCAGAGAAATGGAAACTGTGTTTTATAGAAAGCTAAAGTTGCAGAATAATATTCATATTAAATGGCAGCACTCTGATTTCTAAATCAACTAGCAACAATTTGATTGAGGAGCCTACTCATAAAAGCTTTGAATGCTGGGGTTTGCTGTAAATTCCAAGGGAAAGTGCTGTATGATGTTACTCTTAGCACTAGTGTATCAGTATAAAATGCTAAGATATAGTCCGCAGTTGATGGACGTTGGCCCAGCAGATGGGAAGGGGGCAGTGAGTAGACAAGAATGAAGGCAGAAATGCAAACTGGACTAAAGAGGGATGGAAGCTGGTTTTAGGAGATACTCCATTTTCCACTTTGGCTTAAGGTCTTTTCCTTTCTTTTCTGTTCTCCTTTCCCTTTCCTTCTCCTCCCTTCTTTTCTCTCTCTTATCCAGAGTGGACTGCCTCTTTCTTCATTCTCTTCTTGCCCTCTGTGTATGGAGGCCAATTTCATATGTAAGTCAGAGAACTCCACAGATTGTTAACCAACGGAAGCTGGCCCTGCTCCTAGGACACATATACAAGATATCTCCTGGGATTAACCCAGGAATGGACTTAATACGTTGTCGGTTATGAACCATTTCAGCTTTGACAGATGTCAAAATATTTTCAAAGTTATTATACAAATATGCATGCTTACATGCAATATATAAAATTTGCTGTCACTAACCCTTGGTATTATCAGACTTTGAAATCAGGATGCTGTGACCATTAGAAGAATGGACAACCTCCTTCTTGTCAAGTTTTTCACATTTCAGTAAGTAACATTTTCATTCTGCCAAATCCAATTTTCACTTCTTCATTTCCTATATTACTTTACTTAGGTAAGAAAAACCGGCACTATTTTAGTTACAATTCTCCCACACAAACTTTTTGTTCTATTTTATTTTTCTCATAGTATATTTATTATCTGTGACAACTCTAATAAAATTTATGTACTATAATGTTTTTGGTTTTTAAAAATCTATTGTTCATTACTGTATATATATTTCCTGGAAAGATGTCTAGTAGCTGCTAGTAGCTCAATAAATGCTCACTGAGTGAATGAGTAAATAAATGCATATGTAGTTGGTCAATCAATTTTAAACACAGATTCTGAAGAATACACAGTTATGGTAGTGTAATGGAGTTCAGAAGTAGCTCTGATACTTTACCACTATCTGTATTCACATCCTTTGCAGTGTAATTTTGTAGTGCCTACAATTCTGACTCCAGTTTTAGGAATATTGCTATTTAGGAATTGCTTTGGTCAATAGGATATTAGTAGATTTTTACACAAGCACTTCAGTGATTGGATTTGCTTTCACTTGAGCTTTCTGCCTTTTCCATGATAACATGTATGAGCTATCTTGGTGAAGGATGAAAACATGTGGACTAGAAATGTTACAGTCAAAGCCATCCTATGTCAAGCAAGAGATAGTTGGCTTTACATATGTGAGTAGACCCAGTTAATATCAGCGTATCTGCCTTAATGGACTATTGCTAATTATGGGAAAGCACAGATCAGATTAGAGAAGTCTAACACAGATCTACTGAATCTTACTGACTCATGAGCTAAATAACCTTTTATTGTTTTATGTCAGTAAGACTTAATGGTGATTTGATTTGCATCACTATTTTAGTAAGAGATAGCTGTTAAAGAAGATCATTCTACTTGGAGCCACTTTTATGACCCCAGGTTAGTAGCAGTCAAAATCAGGATTTTGAGTCTGAATTTCATCCTTATAAAGTCAGATAGTAGGACGTTACTATTTGCTGATTTACCTTAGTGCAAAGGAGAACTTTCATGAGTTGGCATTGAAATGAAGACCCATGAGCACTCCATTCCAATAGAGCTTTTTTCCAAATAGAGGAGAAAGCACCTGAAATATGGCCTCTTGCTTACATGGAATAAAATTAAAGGCAAAAATAAAATTACACATTAAAAGTTAATGAAGTTTTTTAATATATGTAGAGTAAAACATGTGTTTCTTGGTTGTACCCATAGTCCTTGTTCATATCTTTCCTTCTGCGGACTGAGACTTAGTATAACTGGCAACACAGATCAATATGAAGGAGACCTTTTCCCTTTAGTGTACCTGGACTAGAAGGGAAGTTATCACTGATAAAATTTATCCAAAATAATACTTACCGGGTGCCTGGGTGGCTCAGTTGGTTGAGCGACTGCCTTCAGCTCAGGTCATGATCCTGGAGTCCCGGGATCGAGTCCCACATCGGGCTCCCTGCTCAGCGGGGAGTCTGCTTCTCCCTCTCCTGCTCCCCCCTCTTGTGCTCTTTCTCTCTCTCACTCTCTCTCTCTCTCAAATAAATAAATAAAATCTTTAAAAAAAATAATACTTACCAAAAATCATTCTTGTAAGTATTACCCATCAATCTGACTAATCAGACTAGAACAGCAACACTAATCAGAAAAGCTGTCAACAGCAGTGACACGCTATTGATCGTTCTGAGAAATGATCAAAGGTCAATCGGCCAGAAGCAGGCAAGGATAAGACCCTGTGCAATGAAGCCTCCCTCACTGCAGGACACCCAGGTCAACTGTGGCAGGAATCCTAAGTCTGGCACGTGGTGGTAGCCTATACATTTGAAACCAAGAGTCCTTTACTCTGTGCCCAGTCTCTGATAGTAGATGTGTTGCCATGTCTCTTACAAAGATGGATTCGGGCTGCCATGGTGGCAATGTGAGTCACGCAGTTTCCATCAACAGCTTGATTCCAGCTGATGCTTTCATAGGAAAGGTCCCTGCTGTGAACATCTACATGAAAGACTCTGTAGTTCAATCAGTATCTGTCGATTTTTTTCCCTCTCAGTTCATGCGCTCCAAAAAAAGAATGTCTTTAATCACTACTCTGTTGTTTTCCAAATAGCAGACCAAATAGCCAGCTAGCCTACTGGCAACATTTCAAGATCCGATAAAACCATCACCAGATTCCTCAAGGGGAACATAGGTCAGTGCTATGAGAATGTCCTTGAATTATGCCCACAGAGCTGAGCAACCACATACCTTTCAGATCTGCATAGCTGGCCACAGCAGCCTGGTGGACACATTCAAAATTCAATTTTCCAGATAACCAGGACCAGGCATTTAGGAGAAATCTTACCGAGTCATGAGCTTTGCTTCAGGCAGTTTAGTGGGGGACAAGTTTCTCCCAAAGGAACAGCTGCTACTTTTTCATGTAAAACTAAGATGCTAGCTAGAGCCAAGCTGGAATCATTCACACGTTATTCAGAATAGAAAAGTGAGAGGAATAAGATCTGATTGAGGCACAGTTTGGAGTTCAAAGACATTGGTCATAGAATATATCTTAAACTGTTCAGAGATTGCGTTATTTTATCATTTTCTGAGCCATATGCATAGATATGTGTGCAAGCATATGCACACATACATACATATACGTTCTCGTGTGTATATATAAAATAAAAATAAATCTTAGCGTAATACTTGCTGTTTGAGACTACAGTCCACTCCCTTTTCTTCTTTCTACTGAAGTTTACAAATTTAAAATGTATTTGACAGTTTTTTTTCAAACCTGAAATACAGATAAAGCTTTCCTGCTATAACATAACAAAAGTAAGCTGACATCCACATTTCTTTCTTTATTTCTTTAATTTGTAAGTGTCTTAGAATTCTCAAATCATTTGTTTACCAAGTGGACCTGTGCTGGGTTCTGGCAATACAAAGATCAGTCAAGCCTCATCTTTACCTCCGATGGATCTATTGTGCTCCCAGCCTGTCTTAATGTCACGTGGCAAGGAGCCCATCCTGCAAACTAAAAAATTGAGTCTGAGCTTTACAGTAAAGCTCCAGGCTGAAGTTCCTCTACATGCTACTGATAATCCCTTCAAATAGGGTGAAGTTTGTTCCTGATACAATCTAGGAAATAATGGCATATGCCCTGGCGTTCTGAGGACATTCATTCTGTTGGCTATTAGGAATGCCAGCTTACGCCACCACTGTGTCGCACTTCAGAGCTCATTGCGTGGCCATTCTAGAATTCTCAATAGCACTCAAGTTCCTATCCCCTAGGAAATATGATTACTTATTTAAATCATACTGTAACTCTCCACTTAAACCTTTCATGGCTTACATGCCTGGATTCTTCAATCTACTTCCACATATAAGCCTCTGTAATTAGTTAACAGGCCATTCCCACACTGTTTTGGGCTTCTCACACCTGCGACTATCCTTCAGATCATTTTTACCTTCCCAAATCCTTTTAAATGCCCTCTGTAATGACCAATCATCAACTAATAGCTCCCCTATTTTCTCAACACTTTTTAAAATCTTCTGTAATATTCCTAAGCACAAATGAAAACTCTTTTCCCCAAATTTCGGCTTCACATGTATCTTTTCCAAAGGTAGGTTTTTCATCTCCCATGCTACACATGTATCAGTTCATTCACCAGTCCCTTCTTCTCTCACTCTCCTTTAAGACCTCTCCTCACCATCGTCACATAACCTGCTGCTTCGAGACCTTTGTTCTTCAAGTGGGCCACTCTCATGTGCCAAATTTTTGATTGCCCATTTCATATATGGAAAGGCTTGAGGATCTGTTTTTTTTTTTTTTTAAGATTTTATTTATTTATTTGAGAGAGAGAGAATGAGAGAGAGCACATGAGAGGAGGGAGGGTCAGAGAGAGAAGCAGACTCCCTGCCGAGCAGGGAGCCCGATGCGGGACTCGATCCAGGGACTCCAGGATCATGACCTGAGCCGAAGGCAGTCGCTTAACCAACTGAGCCACCCAGGCGCCCGGGGATCTGTTTTCTACCCTAAATGTGTTATCATGCCATATGACATCAAAGTCCAAAGTAATGATCTACCCAAATTCTCATCTCTCAGCTTTTTCTTTCTCATCAACTATGACTTCTTCTGTGCTACTGTAGCTACCAATATCTACAAATATTTCATCCGTAGAATATTAAGTCATATCGTCTTCCCAATGTACATTCAGATGTCTAAATTTAACATTTTAGAGGTGAAATATTTCAGGATGATGGTAGCTATAGCATATTATTTGAAGTTGTTAGCTGTAGCACATACTCCAGTCTTCAGCCTTCTGACTCATGGGGTTTTCATTCCACTGATGCTCTACTTTCTCTGTGTTCATCAGTCAATTTCTTTCTTTTTCTTTTCTTTTTTTTTTTTGAGAGAGAGAGACTGTACATGAGTGGGGTGATGAGCAGAGGGAAATGGAGAATGAGCATCTCAAGCAGGCTCCACACTCAGTGAGGAGCCTAACTTGGTGCTCAATCTCAGGACCCGAACCAAAATCAAGAGTAGGGTGTTTAACAGACTGAGCCACCCAGGTGCCTCCTCAGTCAATTTCTATACTCACTTTACTCAATCTTTAGATATTATTAAATATAAGTTTAGGTTAACCTTCCAGAAGGCTACTTGTCCTTTAGGCATGCCGGTCTTATAAATTCTTAATTTTAGGTGAACTCGGCCGCCTTCCTAACCAGATCTAGACAGATGACTTGTTCCATGCAGTAAATTGGCACCACGGGACCACTGTCACTGTATGGTTGTATGTTGCATAGGCGGTCAGTGCTACCCATCGATCCTATTGTAATAACCACCCCGCAGAGATGGGATCAATTCCCAAACCCACATCCAAAAGTTGGTTTGGATGTTGAAGTGGATGAGGCCAGACAGGCACCAAGAGAGTACGAAAGTTTCATTACTCACAAAATGCTGCTCCCTGGGTGAGAGCAGAGCAGGCCTCTGAAGCTAGTCTGAAAATGTCTCAGGAAGTCAGGGAAAGGAAACTGGTTTGAGGTTTTCATGGTGGCTGAAGAGGTCCAGGGTGACACTTCTGCACTTCTATATGCACTTTAGACAGAACTTGCATGATTAAACTTCCCCACAAAGTCAAAGGAGGAAGTACTCGGGATTCCTTATTAGATTGGTAGATGTGGAGCAGAAGGGAAAGAGGGACGAGTGTGGCTTCAAAGTGTCAGTGGTCAAACATCAGAAATGAGTCAGACTTTATTACATCTACTTTATTACTTGTTACTATCTGCTTGATTTTTTTATTTCCCATAATGGTCAGAACTTTCCCATTCTTTACCAGTTTCACTATCCTTTATCTGAACTTTCAACTTACTCCTAATTTAGAGAAAGTAGTTACCACATGGGGACTCTTTAAAGACCTTACTCCTCCTGCCTCCAAAAATACATCTCCCTGTATTTATATCCAGTTTGCTTGTTGATCTGTTTGTTTTCTCTATTCTTGCTTTGACTTCATTCTCTTTTCCATTTCCAAGGGCCTGTTTTTATCATCCCCTCTGTCCTATCAGTAATTATAATAGATAGATTTTAAAATTTTCCTTCAGTCGAGGCATAAGAAAATAGAAAAGCACACGAAAGGTATTTGTGAACCATTGAGATCAACACAAAGGTAACAATTGCATTGATAGATAATGAGATAGATACACAAAGGTAACAATTGCATTGATAGATAATGAGATTGAACACTGTCAGCCTGTCAGAGCCCCCCCGTCACTCTTCACTCCTCTTTCCCAAAGGCAACTGCTTTCCTAAGTCCTATCACTTTAGCGTAGTTTCACCTGTTCTTGAATTTTAAATAAGTGGAATATACAGTACATATTCTTTTATTACAGTCATTTTTCTTTTTTTTTAAAGATTTTATTTATTTATTTGAGAGAGAGAATGAGATAGAGAGAGAGAGCATGAGAGGGGGGAGGGTCAGAGGGAGAAGCAGACTCCCTGCCGAGCAGGGAGCCCGATGCGGGACTCGATCCTGGGACTCCAGGATCATGACCTGAGCTGAAGGCAGTCGCTTAACCAACTGAGCCACCCAGGCACCCTATTACAGTCATTTTTCTTTTCATTTTGTTTCTTAGGGTCTGTTTAAGAATTCTCCCTACCCAGAGTGATGAAGATATTCATTCTCCCACATTATCATCATTTAATTCCCATGTTCACCTGACATTGTTTTGGGTGTGTGATGTGAGGTAGTGTCAAGTTTAAATGACAGAACTCGAAGTTCTTACAAACTACGTAAACACAGACAGGGAAAAAGAAAATGACTATTACAAAAAGAAGCTAAAAGGTACAATGAGAAGGTAGGTTTTTATTTAAACTGTGACTCCTCAGCACTAAAAGATGGCAAGAAGTAATAAAGGACGACCCAGTGAGAATCACTACCCCCACTCTATGTGCCAATGGAGAGAGTGGTACCGTTAGAAATTGGCAAAATTGGGCACCTGGGTGGCTCAGTTGGTTAAGCAACTGCCTTCAGCTCAGGTCATGATCCTGGAGTCCCTGGATCGTGTCCCACATCGGGCTCCCTGCTCAACGGGGGGTCTGCTTCTCCCTCTGATCCTCTCCCCTCTCGTGCTCTCTGTCTCTCACCCTCTCTCTCTCAAATAAATAAATAAATAAAATCTTTAAAAAAAAAAGAAATTGGCAAAATCTGTATTTGTGTGAAAAGAGCTTTCTGACAAGAGTAGTGTCTGTGAGCAAAAAGAACACAGCCAATGCCCACTCTACAACATGGCAGAGAGAGAGTGGGGGAGACTAAAACCTTGACCTCTCCCATGTTGACAACTGATTTCCTTCCACGGCTTTTTTTTTTTTTTTAAAGATTTTATTTATTTATTTGACAGAGAGAGACACAGCGAGAGAGGGAACACAAGCAGGGGGAATGGGAGAGGGAGAAGCAGGCTTCCCGCGGAGCAAGGAGCCCGATGCGGGGCTCGATCCCAGGACCCCGGGATCATGACCGGAGCCGAAGGCAGATGCTTAACGACTGAGCCACCCAGGCGCCCCATCCACGGCTTTCTTTTACCTGAGGGGAAGATGGCCCATTTGAAGCCACTGTAGGGATCAGTTTTATAGGTTCAGAGTACTGCAGAGATGGTCACATCATCATTCCAAAAAGCAAAATAACCAGCACAAATTCTAATAGAAATACTAGGCAAAAGTGCAAAACCTAGGAGACGTTTTCATATGGGAAAATTGAATGAACAAAATTTCTTGAAAGAAAAACAAATATAATGGATTGTGTGAAATGACTGGTTTATTAAACAAAACCAAGATAGGAATGTGGAAAAAGACAAGCCGAACATGTGTGGGGATCCGGATAATGAAAGAGAGCTACAGAAAAGCTTAAATGTAAGAAATCCAATTTTTATGTTTTATACTTTATGAGATGTAGCATTTAGTGATATTTGTATAAATCATATTTGAGAAATTCTGATTGGTGGGGACTATACTAGAAACAAGAGCAACAGAAACACTACAAAGAACTCTACTGTGATTGCCAGGCATGAGAAGATTACTTTCTGCCAAGAATGATTGGCTGTAGAAATGGAACCTTTAAATTGAAAAGAAATTTGTGAGGACAAAAGTTCTTGTCATATTTGAGGGATTAATGTGGTAGGCAAGAAAAAGAGAAAGAAGCATATTTTGGAGTGAAAATGGCGAGTTTACTTTTTAGATAAGTCACAGATGGAACTGAATATAAAATTGTGACAGGAGGACATCTGCGCTGGAGGCAGGATTTGGGGTTGTCTCTTGGTAGGTGTGTACTCAGAGTGCACAAATTCTCTAACGGACTTACTATAAAGAAATGTCAACAGAGGGCCAAGGAATGAACCTATTCAGGTGTTCACAAAGCATGGAGTCCTGAAAATCTAGTGAGATGGTAGAGTAGTTAACTTTATCAGATAGTGTTGGGAGGACAAAAGCAAACATAATAGTAAAATAATAAAAAAATAATAGTAAAATAATAAAAAATAATAGTAAAATTAATTGTATAATGTAAAAATACAATAATTGATATCCCATGTATTAATACATTTATAAATTAAAATAATTTCATTAATTTCCTTCAAGTTGAAAAGTATTGTACTAGTTTAGCCCCTTTCCTCATGGGACATGTATAGAATGGTGGGGAGATCTATATATAAATATTATGAAATATTACCTTGGAGAGAGTATCTCAAATGTGCTGAAATTAATAAATTTCTAATCTATCAAATAAATCTTTACATAAAAGGAATTTATATAATTTCATTTTACTTTACTTGCAAATTTACTATTTCCAGTAATCATTCTCATATTTATTGTAGCTTTTTGTGGAAACAGGATAGGATCAGGTGCAAATTGGAAATTCACAGTTGACTTATTTAGGAATAATTTTCTATTTATGAGTTTTCTGAACAGGGTTTTTCATACCATCTTAATATTTACTAGATGGAAAGTAAATCACAGAAAATCTTACAGTTTCAAAAATAAAGAGAACAGTGAAAATTTAAACATTAAAAAACTGTGTTTGTTTTTTTCAAAAAATAATTACTGTTTTTGGCCATCATTATAGTTTTATATGATATAAAAATTATATGCATTGTATAGTACCAAGAGATAACAATTGCTTAATTTAATGAATTTCAAAAATTATAAATCTCAATCTATTTGAAATTAATATTTCATTCATTGATCATCATTCCCAGTTCCAGAATAAGAAGAAATAATTTATTTTTCTTTTGAGAGGAAAAAGTATGATTTAAAAAAAACTGATAATGTACACATATTTATGACAATATGGGTTTTAATTTATAATTTCTTAATAGGTAATAAATTATAATACATCTTTTTAAGGAAAGATGTTAAAGGCATCTTGTTAGAAACTATGGAAACAAAATTAAGATTGCAAATATAGAAATACTACTTTTTTAGAAATAAAACAATGGGATGTGGTACATTTTAGCCATAATTTTATCTTTCTTTAATATCTCTTGCTATTAAGCCACATGCTTAGAAGAATTACTTGCTAGATTATAATGCTACATACTAAAAAGACTTACTTAAAATTAAGTTTGCTGGATTTCATGGGTGGCTTAGTTGGTTAAGCATCTGACTCTTGGTTTCAGCTCAGGTCATGATCTCATGGGTATTGAGATCAAGGTTGTTGGTGGGGAGGGGGCGGATGCTCTTCTGTTCAGCAGGGATTCAGCCTGAAGATTCTCTGCCCCTCCCCCCACTTCCGTGCTCGCTCGCTCTCTCTCAAATAAATAAATGCATTTTCTAAAAAATTAAGTTTGCTATCTCCCCTCCAATTTGCTACGTGGATCTCAAAATTATTCTAAGTATAGAGAACTGCATCTTAGTTATCCCCAGGAATTTTAAAAGACTATTGCTTAGAAATGACACAAGATGAAGACCTTTTTAATACTTTCATAATACAAATACAGATACAAAAATAGACAGCATATGGTTATTATTGGCTAAGCAAAGATTAGAACTGATGAGGTCATGCTCACTCTCTTTTCTTTTTTTTTTTTTTAAACACAGTGACAAGGGATTTTAATAATCAGTAAAGACATAATTGATGGGGAAGGAAATGCTATCTTAAAAGGTCTCAGTGAAGGACTAGGATGGGGTGTCAGTGGAGCCTGGAGGGAATCTAGCTTACAGACATGGACATTTTCAGTGTCAATCCCAGGAAGACATGACAATCTAGGCCTTGGACTAGGTCTGAGGTTGAATTCCAGATCTCAGAATTCTTTTTTTTTTTTTTTTGTTCTTATGTTAATCCCCATACATTACATCATTAGATGCTCACTTTATTTTCAATTGTTTTTGCTTGTGGCAGTAGTTGGTAATTGCTTATTTATTTTTGCTATATAATGTGAGAAAAGTATGGGGAAATTAAATGAAATTAAACAATACTATCTTAAAATTATTTCATTAAATAGATTTGGGACAAGAATTTTTATTCAGCCTTTCATTATTTATGCAGGTTCTTCAACCTGCATAAACCTGGGGGGATGGGTTAGCCTGGTGATGGGTATTAAAGAGGGCACGTTCTGCATGGAGCACTGGGTATTATACGTAAACAATGAATCATGGATCACTATATCAAAAACTAATGATGTAATGTATGGTGCTTAACATAACATAATAAAACAAACAAACAAACAAAACGCTGAGGTTGGTTTGTGGAATTCTTGCCTTATTTTGTAGGAAATCTGTTTTTCACCATGCATGAAACAATATGTGTAAGCTCGATGACATGTTTTCTTATCTTAGTCCAAGCTTTATAGAACTCTGTGTCTTACATAGATTGTAAGATTAACAAATCAGTTTTTTTTTAAAAATCTCTCTCTCAACCCCTTTCTTTCTTTTTTAATTCTTCTTTTTCTTTAATTTTATTTTATTAAATAAAATACATTACATCATTAGTTTTTGATGTAGTGTTATATGATTTGTTGTTTGTGTATAACACCCAGTGCTCCATTCAATACGTGCTCTCTTTAATACCCATCCCCCTCCCCCCTCTCCTCTAAAACCCTCAGTTTGTTTCTCAGAGTCCATAGTCTCTCATGGTTCCTCTCCCCCTCAGATTTCCCCTCCTTCATTCTTCCCTTCCTGCTATCTTCTTCTTCTTCTTCTTTTTTTTTTTTTTTTAACATATAATGTATTATTTGTTTCAGAGGTACAGGTCTGTGATTCAACAGTCTTACACAATTCACAGTACTCACCCCTTTCTGTCTCTCTCTGTGTCTCTGTGTCTCTCAATGTCTCTATCTCTCTGGAAAAGTTTAAAATAACCTTATGCAGTTTTATATCAAGGATGTGAAACTACTAGGGCTCTGTGACGTTGGTGTTAAAAGCATAATTTGACATAATCACTTTGGAACAAATGTTTGGCAGTACTTACAAAAACTAAAGATTGTTATGGTTATGAACTAACTGACCTGCTTCTTGACATATAACTTAAGAAAAAAAAAAAGGAATGCAACCAAAATAAAAGGAAGTTCTTATGTCTACCAAAACGATGTACAAAATGTTCATAGATGATTATTTGACAAACAGCCCCAAATCTATCAGCATTAAGATGGGTAATGTTTTTCCTTTCCTTTCCTTTCCTTTCCTTTCCTTTCCTTTCCTTTCCTT